>NC_069503.1:40581457-40651457 GCF_027579735.1 Bombina bombina
TAAGAAACTTAGACTGTCAGCCCAGCCTACACATGAAAAACTTAAATACTGTCCTCTGTAGCTCACTCGTCATCTTCAGCTTCTTCTTTGTTCATAATCTGGAAAAGAAAAACAAGCTTTCCTGCGTTATCGGGTCCCAAACGATTTCTCAATTTAGAATGAATGAGTCCAAAGGAAAATATATTCTTTCAACGCCTGCAGAAGAAGCTACTGCTGTTAAAAGTGAAATCATTACTTGAACAGTTCACTGGTGTGACTTTCTTTAAAATATCTTCAGCAAACATATATTTCTTGAATGGTTCCCCTTTAGCTTTGAAGTTTATTATAGTTGGCATTACAGATGAATGATTGCTGGATACCCATGTCATTGCTAACTCCTCTTCCTCAGCACTTAGGTTTTGACCCTGATACTGGATATTGACAATAAAATATATACAGCCTTATTCTACATAATTAAAAAACTAATCTTTATTTCATGATGGAATAACCTTTGGATGGTAATATATTTTCCTCAAAAAGCATTTTATTTAAAAAAAATCAGATTTAAATCCAAAAAATCTTATTTATTTTTTTTTTTAATTTTTTTTATTTTTTTTTTAAAAATCATTGATTTTTATCCACCCTGGTTATTGATCAAGCTATCGATTTGGCTATGAGAGCACTGAATTTGGCCTGCATGCTTAGTACATAATAATAGGATTATATTGAATACTAAGGGATCTGCTCTGCTACGGGGTGGGGGATTAATCAGTTTACCTCCACCAGCAATCTGGTCAATATAGAGATGCATAACACTTACGGCTATCACTTAGCAGATGTATACAACGCAGTCCCTGTCTAGGGGTTTATTTATTAAAGCCTTTTTTGTATGAAAAGGGCATTATGGAATATGTCTCTAATCCCCCTTGAAGGTGATTGGTGGTGACTAGAGGTGTGTGGCCCTGGTCTGAACATATGATTGGCCCACGGGCCTAAACATGATGAATGGTGTGCTCAATGTAAACACTGACAAATGTGATATTTGTAGGCGATAGGTCCATCTATTCAATGGTGGGATGGTACGAGTGTGAGGTACCACGTATGAGGACAATTGCACAGTGAGCATAATTGAACGACGGATCACATTTGTCGCTGTTACGACAGATATGAAGGATCTGGTTGTGGTGATGTAGGTTCTGCCGGGCACTTAGATTTGATAGTGGTTGTTAGTGATATGGTACTTTTCTTGTTAATCTGAATCACATTGCGAAAACATTGATCGGGGTGGTTACCAAGCAGATGCCATACAATACATAACATGCTTAAGTCAACATAGAGATGCACAAAATTAGGGACTTCCACCCAGCAAACTCATAACGCAGTTTCTGTTGATTTTTTATCCATTAAAGCCTGGAGGTACGAAGAGGGCGTGATTTAACATGGTTCTAATCCTCCAGATAGGGGATTGGTGGTGACTAGAGGTGTGTGGCTCCGGTCTGAACATATGATTGGCCCACAGATATAATCATGAGAAATGGTGTGTTCTATGGTAACATGGACAAATTAGATATTTACAGGCGATAGGTCCAACTTTACAAAAATAAGATAATATGAGTAAGAGGTTCCATATGTGGGGATACCCGCATAGTGAGCTTAATTGAATGATGGATTGCATCTGTCACGGTTGCGACAGGTATGAAAGTATGGGCTATGGCGATGTAGATTACGCTGAGCGCTTGTTTCTGATAGTTTTTTGGTGATGTGGTGTTTTGTGCGCTGCTTAGAACTACATTGTGATAATCATTGACCGGATTGGTAACCAAGCAGTTGCTACACAATACACAACATGCTCATGTCAGCCAATAAGATGCAGTGGGTGTTACCCTGCACCTCACTACTCATGAATAAGGCTTGTTGATTGGTCTGCTAAAGGTGTGTGGCCCATGTTCAGAAGCGTGATTGGCTTAAAATCGCCACTCGGGCAAAGTTGTGTTTTCTGTGTTTTCTGTTTTTTAGGTTGACTAATGATTCTTAGGTGTATTTATTTATGTCTTTTAAACACCAGACATACTGCAAGCCTTGCTATATACTATTCACTTGATATTATACACAGTTGTTTATTAGGTGGCTATCACAGTATAGGATTGTATACTTTGTTTGACCTATCAGGAGCCATGTTCCTTTATTGTTCACCTATCGGGAGCTCTGTTTCTTCTGTCTTGACACGTAGACAGCCTTGATTGGCTGAGAAGAAGCACTGTTGTTTGTCAGAGGAAGAGACTGTTTTTTTTTTGTCCCGAAACGTCACAGTAATAAAATTTTGTTGTGCTACAGACGGCTGAAGACTAGTGAGTGCTTAATCCTTGAATGAATAATATATATATATATATATATATATATATATATATATATATATATATATATATATATATATATGTGTGTGTGTGTGTGTATATATGTATGCATGTGTGTGTGTATATATGTATATATATATCTTTACAGCCACCAATCACCAGCTAGAACTTAGGATAACAAGAGAAGGAAGCAAATTAAATAATATAAGTAAATTGGAAAGTTGTTTTAAAATGATATGCTCTGTCTAAATCATGAATGTCTAATTATGACTTTACTGTCCCTTTAATTACCATAAAATTCTGCCATCAACTAGGGATGCTTTGAAATTTCTGCCACAAACGTTTTGGCAGAAAATGACTTCTTTGGTTATTTCGGTTTTTGTTTTTTTTGCCTGTTATTTTCGGTAAAATTATTGTGTAGCATGTTTTAAATTTGATGCTAGCCTAGAGATGATGTTTGAGTTCATTACTTGACTTACTGTTTTGCATACAATAAAAGTTTTCTAGGACTATACTTTATTTGGATAATTGTTATAGAAAACTGTTAAATCGGATTCTGTTACACAAAATTAAATACAGAATAATACAGTATATTGATATTTAATATTTTAAGTAGGGATGCAGAAATATTTTGGCCGAAAATTATGTAGGTTTTTTCTTTGTTTTCTTTTTTCTTTTTTTTCCGTTTTTTTTCTCTTGGTAAAATTATTTTGTAGCATATTATTTTAAGATCTTTTCCCTTCTTCATATAGGGAGAGTCCACAGCGGCATTCCTTACTTGTGGGAAATAGTGAACCTGGCCACCAGGAAGAGGCAGACACCCCAGCCAAAGGCTTAAAAACCTCCCCCACTTCCCTCATCCCCCCGGTCATTCTTTGTCTTTCGTCACAGGAGGTTGGCAGAGAAGTTTCAGAAGATTTTGGAGTAATTCCTAGGAAGGGTATCAACCCTTTCGATATGGGACTGGAGTTTTAAGTAGTCTTGTCAGCCTCTCAGTGAGAGCATTGATGAAGGTTAGGGTCTGGAGATGCAGGTAGAGTCTATTCTGAGAAACCATCCAGACTCAGATTAACAGCTCCTTAGCAATCAGTGTTGACGAGTTTCACTGCCTGCCTTTTCTCACTCAAGTCAATGTCAGGAGCGACTCTACAAGACTGTCACACTTGAGAGGCTGTGTTTCTGTTCCACAGCATGGATTCTGGTAAGATCGTATTGATTTTAATACACATGTATAAAAAGACGCTAGAAGACAGAGTCACAGTGTGACTCCTTTATCTTTATGAAATCAAGGGTTAATATCTCCTGAAGGGGTTTATTGAACAGTAGGGTTTAATCATATTTGTTTTATGTGATTTATGCTGCTTTATGTGTGAGATGTTTTTGGCTGTTATGGAATATACAGGTTGCTCTTTTACTGTGAAAGTTGCATAGTTTATACGCCTGGCGTGCTTTCTTCCTAGGGCACAGGCAGTCCTGCTTTACGCACAGTGTGACCGGGTGTGGTCACGGTTTCCATTTCCTATTCCTGACTGAGTGACTATGGAGAGGAGCACTGTCTGGGTCATAGGAGGTGGTGAGTGCCCCGGCCATTGAGGGTATAGGTGCCAGTTTTTTCTTTTCTCTTTGTTTAAAAAAAAAAGAGTTATGGAGGATTCTACTACAGAATCTGATACCTGTGTATATTGTGAGGAGGCCCGGTTAGACCAGCTTGCTCAATTATGTTGCATATGCCGCAATAATGTGTTTGATTCATCCAATGTTGAGATGTTAGATGCCACTGAGCCTTCTGCCTCTGAGGATGCTTCATCCCATGAGGTGTGTCCCCTACATTCATCTGATCCTACACATGCAGCTTCCCCTCGCACCACTAATCCTCCACCTAGAGGGGGCCTTTTTCCACCAGACATTACTGCGCAGTTCTGTATGGCGCTGTCTGCAGCCTTCTGCCCTTTACCTAATACTGCTACGCGCAAACAAAGGGTTAATCCATGCACTCCTGCCCAGGGATAATCATGTAAAGTGTTGGTTGCATCCGATCAGTCATCTGGGAATGCGGGTCCCTCTGAGGCTTCAGAGTACGGACCTTCTGGGTCGGAACCTGCTGATTCTCTTCCTCCGGCAGAGGAAAATCTCGCTTTTAGATTTAGAGTGGCTCGCCTGCGCCTTCTTCTAAGGGAGGTTTTGGCAGTTTTTGAGACTTCTGGGGCTGATCTCTTGGTCGAGTCTCAGAGTTCTAAATCGGATAGCAAAGTTTATTAAGATGGGTGGGGCAGGATGACGATCCTTTTCCCCATCGTCTAATTCCTTTTAAAATTCCCGGTCCTTGGCTCTATAGGGGTTTTTTATACTCACCTTTTCTTGGCTAGCACTATTTGTGCGCTTGCCAATGGTTTTTGTATTCTATTTAAGGATTGTTTGTGCCTAGAGCCCTTTGATACACGGAGGAAACACTTAAGTTATAAGTATGTTTCATGGGATATTTATTGACGACTTTTTGTTGTCTCACTTGCTGGAGCGCTTTTCTATTGAGGCGTCTTGTGCTCAACTCGAGGTGCTTACTCACTCAATAGCTTCGAGAAAGAATAGAATTAAGGCCTTGGAGCTGATAATTCTTTTATCTATAATACTTTGCAGATTACTAGCCCAAAACTGGGGCTTCAGGTTTTTCGTTCTGTTCAGGTCTTTGTTTGTTCTGACAGATATGACCTTTGACCCTCATCTTTTTCTTATGCTTAAGGAAAAATTTGATCTGGTTTCTGTTTTCCATGTTTTTTACCGTTTGATGAAAATTCTTTAATTTGTCCTTGTGATGACCAGGGATAATCTACCCTGTGCCAGTCACTTGTTTGGCACAGAAAGGGTTATCAAACCACTTCTACTGTCACTAATATGTCACAATCTAGCCACATCAGGCAACCTTATGACTTAGTTCAGTGGGTGCAAGGGTTAACAACACTCTCTAGTCTGTACTAGACATAAAGAAATGCACAAAACTCCCCTTTAATGCTACCCAAACTAAACTAAAAACCATATAGCTCCTAGCTGCCACCACTTATGATTTATTAAAGGGAAAATCCTACGGAAAAATCCAGACTTACACATTAACAGTGCTATAATTTCCTAGTTCTGCTGCTGATATGTCTCCATAGTAAAAATAAAATAGAAAAGAAAAACAGAATAGGGAAAGGGACTGTTTGCAATGTGTGACTATATAATGCACTGAGTTATAGCCTTTGGAAATTCTAAGTCACAATTTCTTTTTAGTACTGGGATTTTCACAATAGCAAATCCATAAGCACTAAAATCTAATAAAAAAAAAATATCTACACTGCTGCCCACTAATTTGTGACAACCATGGTTAATCAACCCTGCACCAGTCACTTGTTTGGCACAGAAAGGGTTATCAAACCCCTTCTACTGTCATTATTATGTCACAATCTAGCCAAGTCAGGCAAGCTTATGACTTAGTTTAGTGGGTGCAAGGGTTAACAACACTCTCTAGTCTGTACTAGATGTAAAAGAAATGCCCAAAACTCCCCTTTAATGCCACCCAAACTAAACTAAAAACCATATAGCTCCAAGCTGCCACCACTTATGATTTTATTAAAGGGAAAATCCTAAGGAAAAACCTAGACTTACACTTAACTCTGAGAATACAATTTAGCAGAAAATAACCTAACATTTACAGTTCTCTACTAATACTCCAGTCTCTTTCAGTAATGTGGTTCAAATATTAGACAAAGGCAAAAGCTTAATAAATGAATTATTTATTAATTCACAATGCATTCTTAATAAAAACTTTTTACAAATAAAATTACACACACACAAACAGGTTAAAATAAAATGAAGAAAATAGAAACCTAATACTGTACTAGTATTTAGAAATCTGTTACCAGAGAGATGGCAGGAAGCAATGGGTCCTTACTCTGTAGTGTCACAGCCTCCCATGTAAGTATGACAATTTAATTGCTAGAACACAGGACTCTTTTATACATATTTTCTAGAGATCAAGTTGGCTGACCCCACCCTCCTTGCAGGGCTAAGAAACCCCCTACCTTTTACAACCTCCAATAAACTCTAAGTCTTTGCCTGAACTTATAGAGCACATTATAATTTCTGCTAGGTAAATCTATTTTCATATAAGTAGGAAGGCAATCTCTTGGTTTCATTGGGGGAATCAATTTGATACTAAATATGACAGGCTTGTCATATTTACCATCAAGTAATGTCATAACAGTTTTAAACACATATCTACATTGTACCCATGACCCTTTATTGGCCTTATCAGTTTCTGGGAAGAAGCACTGCTCTGTGTCTCTAGACACTTTTACTGCCTGCATGCACCAATGCTTATAAGATAACATTTAGTCAAGTGGGACTTAGAAACTATTTATTAGGGGTTCTGGCACATCAAATGGAAATCATATGCTGGCCTAACACAGCACACAGTCCTTCTTAAAAAACAAACAACTGTTTTTAGCTCACAAACTAAAGGACATTAACCCCTTAGCATCTCAATCATTGGGTATTCGTGACAGTCTTATTCTACTGATAAAGCTCAGCATTAAAGACCTCCGCTACATCAGTTCAATCCAAGTGTGTTTGGAGACCTGCTCAGTCCTGGAATTGTCCAGCAGAGCAAGCATCTTGCTGAACCTAGGTTGGCATGAGGGCTAGTTCCTGGTCCTATCCAGATCATGTGGGGACTGACAATAGCTCCTTCAGATGCTTGACTAAGGGACGTTTAGGATTCTTGAGTCTTAGAGACTTCAAGTCTCAGCCACCCTGAGGCAGATTCCTTGTCTTTTTTTTGTCTTCACAGACATAGAGAAGGAAACCTTTCTGGAGTGGGTGCGGGTTTGTACTCTTTTAGAGTAATTGTCACGATGTCTATTGCAGAAGGGGGTTTGGGAAACCAATGCTTTTCTTCATGGTGCTGTAGAAGGTGGGAAACTCCCATCCTAATTGGGATCTTTACTACTTAAAGCTAGTTCTAGCGTCTCCTTGTTCCAGAGAGAGGCTAAAAAAAATCCCCCCCCCCGTGTTCTAGCTCGGGGTATGACCACTATTGATGAAAGATATCATTCCTTTGCTTTCTTTTGCAGGGAACATTTTGATTCCTGAGGTTGACGTTCTGGACAATGAACTTCCAGTTCATTACTCCTTTGTTTGATCTAGCTACCGCGTCCAGAACTTTTCACAATCTAGGGATTCTTGGCAATGCAAGTATCCAGATAATGTGGCAGTTTTCCTTTCTGGACAGTTCTGGTTCAACCACCATCGTCTTGTCTGTAAGAAGATCATTTGGTTGTTTAACCTGTCTTCCTCGATCCTCAGGGAAATTTTGTTCAGAGTTCTTTGGTAAAAAGCACCAGGGTGGATCCCTGGGTACTATATGAACCTTCATAGACATGAGAACTATTTTTCTGACTAGATGGTGGCAAGCATAGCTTCGCCATGTTGTTCCCTCCAGACCTTCTCCTAGCCATCACTGGCTCAGGTTTGGTGGTGACTGTTTTTATGGTGTCCATCATGGACTTCATTCTTTTGCAAGGTCTCATCTCCGACCGATGCTCTGTGAATGCTGAGGCAGTAGAGGGGCGTTGTTTTTAATTTGTTTCAACAGTTTTCCTTGGACCTCCGGTCGAGAGTTTGTTCTCTTTTAGGCTTGGTCCAGATCTCCTGTTCCAAGGGACATCCTTCTTAGGAGCATCCTGGGCAATGTTGATTATGGTCACTAGAGGTTTTTTCTTCTGCTGAAGCAGCCTTCGGGAAAAAGCTTTTGCAGGCTGTGGTGCCCTCAGATTAGGGTCTGTTTCTCCTTTTACCCTCCCGTTAGCATTCAGTGTCCTCTGGAGCTTGGGTATTATTTGCCACAAGTAAGGAATGCAGCTGTGGACTCTCCCTATACAGAAGGAAAGGAAATTATCTGGTAAGCATAATTTATGTTTCTGTACAATTGTAGTGTGTTACTTTCAATAAAAGTGTGGTTATTTTATTTTATTGGCTTGCAGTTATTCAATTCAGATTCATTCATTAAATAGTCTAATTATGCAAAAAAAAAAAAAAACATTTTCGGTTTTCGACAAAGTGCATCCTAGATTTTTGGGTTCGGTTTCGGTCCAGAATTTCCATTTCGGTGCATCACTACCATCCACTTATATACAGAGCAACAGATGATGCAAATAAGGGACACGTGAAATTTACACACAGATATGTACTTATTAATATGAAAACACTGAACAGTGCCCTTATGCTTGCATCAAAGTCTCTTGCAAATCACAAGGGGTTAAAAGATATTGGAAAAACTGGTAATCCAGGTGTGGATATCTTTTGCGGTGCAGGCTGTTGCAGCACGAAACATGTTGGAGCGTGTAATGTTGGGCTATTAGGCTGACTCTATCTATGCTGTGATATAGGTTGATTCACTGTGAACACTCACAGGTTTCTTAATGCATACTTAATAAAGCTTATATTTTAACTTCTACTCTTCTCGATCCATTCCATGCTGGATTTTCCACTGCTGTGGAAGCTCTCTATATGTACTTATTAAATCACACTATAAAGCCTGGATACATTTACACACAGATGTGTACTTATTAAATCACACTATAAAACCTGGGTGCATTTACACACAGATGTACTTATTAAATCACACTATAAAGCCTGGGTACATTTACACACAGATGTACTTATTAAATCACACTATAAAGCCTGGGTACATTTACACACATATGTACTTATTAAATCACACTATAAAGCCTGGGTACATTTACACACAGATGTACTTATTAAATCACTCTATAAAGCCTGGGTACATTTACACACAGATGTGTACTTATTAAATCACACTATAAAGCCTGGGTACATTTACATACAGATATGTACTTATTAAATCACACTATAAAGCCTGGGTACATTTACACACAGATGTACTTATTAAATCACACTATAAAGCCTAGGTACATTTACACACAGATGTACTTATTAAATCACACTATAAAGCCTGGGTACATTTACACACAGATGTGTACTTATTAAATCACACTATAAAACCTTGGTACATTTACACACAGATGTGTACTTATTAAAGCACACTATAAAGCCTGGATACATTTACACACAGGTGTACTTATTAAATCACACTATATAGCCTGGATACATTTACACACAGATGTACTTATTAAATCACACTATAAAGCCTGGGTACATTTACACACAGATGTACTTATTAAATCACACTATAAAGCCTGAGTACATTTACACACAGATGTACTTATTAAATCACACTATAAAGCCTGGGTACATTTACACACAGATGTCTACTTATTAAAGCACACTATAAAGCCTGGATACATTTACACACAGATATGTACTTATTAAATCACACTATAAAACCTGGATACATTTACACACAGATGTACTTATTACATTCCACTATAAAGCCTGGGTACATTTACACACAGATGTACTTATTAAATCACACTATAAAGCCTGGATACATTTAAACACAGATGTGTACTTATTAAATCAAACTATAAAGCCTGGGTACATTTAAACACAGATGTGTACTTATTAAATCAAACTATAAAGCCTGGATAAATTTACACACAGATGTACTTATTAAATCACATTATAAAGCCTGGGTACATTTACACACATATGTACTTATTAAATCACACTATAAAGCCTGGTACATTTACACACAGATGTACTTATTAAATCACACTATAAATTAACAAAAACATTTGCTAAACTGCATTATAAACCTAATAAAATAATCACACAACACAGACTTCACTTGCATTGTTCTGCAAACAGTTCTTTCTATGCATTCTAATCTGGACTGATTTATAGACAGGAAGATCTTGTTCCTTTGAAATCTGATCGATAGTTCAGGTCTGGTTAAACTGATTAATTTCAGCTTGCTTGGCTTTGCTGCAACACAAGCGGACAGCTCCACCTACTGGCTATTTTAATAAATGCACTGCTTCTCAGTGATTTTCAATAGCAGTCACATGACTGGAAAAAAAGGTTGTTATTCTGAAACGGTGTAAATTGAACCGTTGTAAAACAAGGGCCACCTGTACTTATTAAATCACACTATAAAGCCTGGGTACATTTACACACAGATGTGTACTTATTAAATCACACTATAAAGCCTGGGTACATTTACACACAGATGTACTTATTAAATCACACTATAAAGCCTCTGTACATTTACACACAGATATGTACTTATTAAATCACACTATAAAGCCTGGGTACATTTACACACAGATATGTACTTATTAAATCACACTATAAAGCCTGGGTACATTTACACACAGTTGTACTTATTAAATCACACTATAAAGCCTGGATACATTTACACACAGATGTACTTATTAAATCACACTATAAAGCCTGGGTACATTTACACACAGATATGTACTTATTAAATCACACTATAAAGCCTGGGTACATTTACACACAGATGTACTTATTAAATCACACTATAAAACCTGGGTACATTTACACACAGATGTACTTATTAAATCACACTATAAAGCCTTGGTACATTTACACACAGATGTATTTATTAAATCACACTATAATGCCTGGGTACATTTACACACAGGTGTACTTATTAAATCACACTATAAAGCCTGGGTACATTTACACATACATATGTACGTATTAAATCACACTATAAAGCCTGGGTACATTTACACACAGATGTATTTATTAAATCACACTATAAAGCCTGGGTACATTTACACATAGGTGTACTTATTAAATCGCAGTATAAAGCCTGGATACATTTACACACAGATGTGTACTTATTAAATCGCAGTATAAAGCCTGGATACATTTACACACAGATGTACTTATTAAATCACACTATAAAGCCTGGGTACATTTACACACAGATGTATTTATTAAATCACACTATAAAGCCTGGGTACATTTACACACAGATGTATTTATTAAATCACACTATAAAGCCTGGGTACATTTACACACAGATGTACTTATTAAATAAAACTATAAAGCCTGGGTACATTTACACATATATATGTACGTATTAAATCACACTATAAAGCCTGGGTACATTTACACACAGATGTATTTATTAAATCACACTATAAAGCCTGGGTACATTTACACATAGGTGTAATTATTAAATCGCAGTATAAAGCCTGGATACATTTACACACAGATATGTACTTATTAAATCACACTATAAAGCCTGGGTACATTTACACACAGATATGTACTTATTAAAGCACACTATAAAGCCTGGATACATTTAAACACAGATGTGTACTTATTAAATCAAACTATAAAGCCTGGGTACATTTAAACACAGATGTGTACTTATTAAATCAAACTATAAAGCCTGGATAAATTTACACACAGATGTACTTATTAAATCACACTATAAAGCCTGGGTACATTTATACACAGATGTACTTATTAAATCACATTATAAAGCCTGGGTACATTTACACACAGATGTACTTATTAAATCACACTATAAAGCCTGGTACATTTACACACAGATGTACTTATTAAATCACACTATAAAGCCTGGGTACAAATACACACAGATGTACTTATTAAATAACACTATAACGCCTGGGTACATTTACACACAGATGTGTACTTATTAAATCACACTATAAAGCCTGGGTACATTTACACACAGATGTACTTATTAAATCACACTATAAAGCCTGGGTACATTTACACACAGATGTACTTATTAAATCACACTATAAAGCCTTGGTACATTTACACACAGATATGTACTTATTAAATCACACTATAAAGCCTGGGTACATTTACACACAGTTGTACTTATTAAATCACACTATAAAGCCTGGGTACATTTACACACAGATGTGTACTTATTAAATCACACTATAAAGCCTGGGTACATTTACACACAGATGTATTTATTCAATCATACTATAAAGCCTGGGTACATTTACACATAGGTGTACTTATTAAATCGCAGTATAAAGCCTGGATACATTTACACACAGATGTGTACTTATTAAATCGCAGTATAAAGCCTGCATACATTTACACACAGATGTACTTATTAAATCACACTATAAAGCCTGGATACATTTACACACAGATGTACTTATTAAATCACACTATAAAGCCTGGGTACATTTACACACAGATGTACTTATTAAATCACACTATAAAGCCTGGGTACATTTACACACAGATGTATTTATTCAATCATACTATAAAGCCTGGGTACATTTACACATAGGTGTACTTATTAAATCGCAGTATAAAGCCTGGATACATTTACACACAGATGTGTACTTATTAAATCGCAGTATAAAGCCTGGATACATTTACACACAGATGTACTTATTAAATCACACTATAAAGCCTGGGTACATTTACACACAGATGTATTTATTAAATCACACTATAAAGCCTGGATACATTTACACACAGATGTACTTATTAAATCACACTATAAAGCCTGCATACATTTACACACAGATGTACTTATTAAATCACACTATAAAGCCTGGGTACATTTACACACAGATGCACTTATTAAATCACACTATAAAGCCTGGGTACATTTACACACAGATGCACTTATTAAATCACACTATAAAGCCTGGGTACATTTACACACAGATGTACTTATTAAATCACACTATAAAGCCTGGGTACATTTACACACAGATATGTACTTATTAAATCACACTATAAAGCCTGGGTACATTTACACACAGATGTACTTATTAAATCACACTATAAAGCCTGGGTACATTTACACACATATATGTACTTATTAAATCACACTATAAAGCCTGGGTACAGTTACACACACATTTGTACTTATTAAATCACACTATAAAGCCTGGGTACATTTACATACAGATGTACTTATGAAATCACTCTATAAAGCCTGGTTACATTTACACACAGATTTACTTATTAAATCACACTATAAAGCCTGGGTACATTTACACACAGATGTACTTATTAAATCACACTATAAAGCCTGGGTACATTTACACACATATGTACTTATTAAATCACACTATAAAGCCTGGATACATTTACACACAGATGTACTTATTAAATCACACTATAAGCCTGGGTACATTTACACACAGATGTACTTATTAAATCACACTATACAGCCTGGGTACATTTACACACATATGTACTTATTAAATTACACTATAAAGCCTGGGTACAGTTACACACAGACATGTACTTATTAAATCACACTATAGAGCCTGGGTACATTTACACACAGATGTGTACTTATTAAATCACACTATAGAGCCTGGGTACATTTACACACAGATATGTACTTATTAAATCACACTATAGAGCCTGGGTACATTTACACACAGATGTGTACTTATTAAATCACACTATAGAGCCTGGGTACATTTACACACAGATGTGTACTTATTAAATCACACTATAGAGCCTGGGTACATTTACACACAGATATGTACTTATTAAATCACACTATAAAGCCTGGGTACATTTACACACAGATGTACTTATTCAATCACACTATAAAGCCTGGGTACATTTACACACAGATGTACTTATTAAATCACACTATAAAGCCTGGGTACAGTTACAAACAGAAATGTATTTATTAAATCACACTCTAAAGCCTGGATACATTTACACACAGATTTACTTATTAAATAACATTATAAAGCCTGGATACATTTACACACAGATATGTACTTATTAAATCACACTATAAAGCCTGGGTACATTTACACACAGATATGTACTTATTAAATCACACTATAAAGCCTGGGTACATTTACACACAGATGTACTTATTCAATCACACTATAAAGCCTGGGTACATTTACACACAGATGTACTTATTAAATCACACTATAAAGCCTGGGTACAGTTACAAACGGAAATGTATTTATTAAATCACACTCTAAAGCCTGGATACATTTACACACAGATTTACTTATTAAATAACATTATAAAGCCTGGATACATTTACACACAGATATGTACTTATTAAATCACACTATAAAGCCTGGGTACATTTACACACAGATATGTACTTATTAAATCACACTATAAAGCCTGGGTACATTTACACACAGATATGTACTTATTAAATCACACTATAAAGCATGGATACAGTTACACACAGATATGTACTTATTAAATCACACTATAAAGCCTGGGTACATTTACACACAGATATGTACTTATTAAATCACACTATAAAGCCTGGGCACATTTACACACAGATGTACTTATTCAATCGCACTATAAAGCATGGGTACATTTACACACAGATGTAGTTATTCAATTACACTATAAAGCCTGGGTACATTTACACACAGATGTACTTATTAAATTACACTATAAAGCCTGGGTACAGTTACAAACAGAAATGTATTTATTAAATCACACTCTAAAGCCTGGATACATTTACACACAGATTTACTTATTAAATAACATTATAAAGCCTGGATACATTTACACACAGATATGTACTTATTAAATCACACTATAAAGCCTGGGTACATTTACACACAGATATGTACTTATTAAATCACACTATAAAGCCTGGGTACATTTACACACATATATGTACTTATTAACTCACACTATAAAGCCTGGGTACATTTACACACAGATATGCACTTATTAAATCACACTATAAAGCATGGATACAGTTACACACAGATATGTACTTATTAAATCACACTATAAAGCCTGGGTACATTTACACACAGATACGTACTTATTAAATCAAACTATAAACCCTGGGTACATATACACACAGATGTACTTATTAAATCACACTATAAAGCCTGGGTACATTTACACACAGATATGTACTTATTAAATCACACTATAAAGCCTGGGTACATTTACACACAGATGTACTTATTAAATCACACTATAAAGCCAGGGTACATTTACACACATATATGTACTTATTAAATCACACTATAAAGCCTGGGTACAGTTACACACAGATTTGTACTTATTAAATCACACTATAAAGCCTGGGTACATTTACATACAGATGTACTTATGAAATCACTCTATAAAGCCTGGTTACATTTACACACAGATTTACTTATTAAATCACACTATAAAGCCTGGGTACATTTACACACAGATGTACTTATTAAATCACACTATAAAGCCTGGGTACATTTACACACATATGTACTTATTAAATCACACTATAAAGCCTGGATACATTTACACACAGATGTACTTATTAAATCACACTATAAGCCTGGGTACATTTACACACAGATGTACTTATTAAATCACACTATACAGCCTGGGTACATTTACACACATATGTACTTATTAAATTACACTATAAAGCCTGGGTACAGTTACACACAGACATGTACTTATTAAATCACACTATAGAGCCTGGGTACATTTACACACAGATGTGTACTTATTAAATCACACTATAGAGCCTGGGTACATTTACACACAGATATGTACTTATTAAATCACACTATAGAGCCTGGGTACATTTACACACAGATGTGTACTTATTAAATCACACTATAGAGCCTGGGTACATTTACACACAGATATGTACTTATTAAATCACACTATAGAGCCTGGGTACATTTACACACAGATGTGTACTTATTAAATCACACTATAAAGCCTGGGTACAGTTACAAACGGAAATGTATTTATTAAATCACACTCTAAAGCCTGGATACATTTACACACAGATTTACTTATTAAATAACATTATAAAGCCTGGATACATTTACACACAGATATGTACTTATTAAATCACACTATAAAGCCTGGGTACATTTACACACAGATATGTACTTATTAAATCACACTATAAAGCCTGGGTACATTTACACACAGATATGTACTTATTAAATCACACTATAAAGCATGGATACAGTTACACACAGATATGTACTTATTAAATCACACTATAAAGCCTGGGTACATTTACACACAGATATGTACTTATTAAATCACACTATAAAGCCTGGGCACATTTACACACAGATGTACTTATTCAATCGCACTATAAAGCATGGGTACATTTACACACAGATGTAGTTATTCAATTACACTATAAAGCCTGGGTACATTTACACACAGATGTACTTATTAAATCACACTATAAAGCCTGGGTACAGTTACAAACAGAAATGTATTTATTAAATCACACTCTAAAGCCTGGATACATTTACACACAGATTTACTTATTAAATAACATTATAAAGCCTGGATACATTTACACACAGATATGTACTTATTAAATCACACTATAAAGCCTGGGTACATTTACACACAGATATGTACTTATTAAATCACACTATAAAGCCTGGGTACATTTACACACATATATGTACTTATTAACTCACACTATAAAGCCTGGGTACATTTACACACAGATATGTACTTATTAAATCACACTATAAAGCCTGGGTACATTTACACACAGATACGTACTTATTAAATCAAACTATAAACCCTGGGTACATATACACACAGATGTACTTATTAAATCACACTATAAAGCCTGGGTACATTTACACACAGATATGTACTTATTAAATCACACTATAAAGCCTGGGTACATTTACACACAGATGTACTTATTAAATCACACTATAAAGCCAGGGTACATTTACACACATATATGTACTTATTAAATCACACTATAAAGCCTGGGTACAGTTACACACAGATTTGTACTTATTAAATCACACTATAAAGCCTGGGTACATTTACATACAGATGTACTTATGAAATCACTCTATAAAGCCTGGTTACATTTACACACAGATTTACTTATTAAATCACACTATAAAGCCTGGGTACATTTACACACAGATGTACTTATTAAATCACACTATAAAGCCTGGGTACATTTACACACATATGTACTTATTAAATCACACTATAAAGCCTGGATACATTTACACACAGATGTACTTATTAAATCACACTATAAGCCTGGGTACATTTACACACAGATGTACTTATTAAATCACACTATACAGCCTGGGTACATTTACACACATATGTACTTATTAAATTACACTATAAAGCCTGGGTACAGTTACACACAGACATGTACTTATTAAATCACACTATAGAGCCTGGGTACATTTACACACAGATGTGTACTTATTAAATCACACTATAGAGCCTGGGTACATTTACACACAGATATGTACTTATTAAATCACACTATAGAGCCTGGGTACATTTACACACAGATGTGTACTTATTAAATCACACTATAGAGCCTGGGTACATTTACACACAGATGTGTACTTATTAAATCACACTATAGAGCCTGGGTACATTTACACACAGATATGTACTTATTAAATCACACTATAAAGCCTGGGTACATTTACACACAGATGTACTTATTCAATCACACTATAAAGCCTGGGTACATTTACACACATATGTACTTATTAAATCACACTATAAAGCCTGGGTACAGTTACAAACAGAAATGTATTTATTAAATCACACTCTAAAGCCTGGATACATTTACACACAGATTTACTTATTAAATAACATTATAAAGCCTGGATACATTTACACACAGATATGTACTTATTAAATCACACTATAAAGCCTGGGTACAGTTACAAACAGAAATGTATTTATTAAATCACACTCTAAAGCCTGGATACATTTACACACAGATTTACTTATTAAATAACATTATAAAGCCTGGATACATTTACACACAGATATGTACTTATTAAATCACACTATAAAGCCTGGGTACATTTACACACAGATATGTACTTATTAAATCACACTATAAAGCCTGGGTACATTTACACACATATATGTACTTATTAACTCACACTATAAAGCCTGGGTACATTTACACACAGATATGTACTTATTAAATCACACTATAAAGCATGGATACAGTTACACACAGATATGTACTTATTAAATCACACTATAAAGCCTGGGTACATTTACACACAGATACGTACTTATTAAATCAAACTATAAACCCTGGGTACATATACACACAGATGTACTTATTAAATCACACTATAAAGCCTGGGTACATTTACACACAGATATGTACTTATTAAATCACACTATAAAGCCTGGGTACATTTACACACAGATGTACTTATTAAATCACACTATAAAGCCAGGGTACATTTACACACATATATGTACTTATTAAATCACACTATAAAGCCTGGGTACAGTTACACACAGATTTGTACTTATTAAATCACACTATAAAGCCTGGGTACATTTACATACAGATGTACTTATGAAATCACTCTATAAAGCCTGGTTACATTTACACACAGATTTACTTATTAAATCACACTATAAAGCCTGGGTACATTTACACACAGATGTACTTATTAAATCACACTATAAAGCCTGGGTACATTTACACACATATGTACTTATTAAATCACACTATAAAGCCTGGATACATTTACACACAGATGTACTTATTAAATCACACTATAAGCCTGGGTACATTTACACACAGATGTACTTATTAAATCACACTATACAGCCTGGGTACATTTACACACATATGTACTTATTAAATTACACTATAAAGCCTGGGTACAGTTACACACAGACATGTACTTATTAAATCACACTATAGAGCCTGGGTACATTTACACACAGATGTGTACTTATTAAATCACACTATAGAGCCTGGGTACATTTACACACAGATATGTACTTATTAAATCACACTATAGAGCCTGGGTACATTTACACACAGATGTGTACTTATTAAATCACACTATAGAGCCTGGGTACATTTACACACAGATGTGTACTTATTAAATCACACTATAGAGCCTGGGTACATTTACACACAGATGTGTACTTATTAAATCACACTATAAAGCCTGGGTACATTTACACACAGATGTACTTATTCAATCACACTATAAAGCCTGGGTACATTTACACACATATGTACTTATTAAATCACACTATAAAGCCTGGGTACAGTTACAAACAGAAATGTATTTATTAAATCACACTCTAAAGCCTGGATACATTTACACACAGATTTACTTATTAAATAACATTATAAAGCCTGGATACATTTACACACAGATATGTACTTATTAAATCACACTATAAAGCCTGGGTACGTTTACACACAGATATGTACTTATTAAATCACACTATAAAGCCTGGGTACATTTACACACAGATGTACTTATTCAATCACACTATAAAGCCTGGGTACATTTACACACAGATGTACTTATTAAATCACACTATAAAGCCTGGGTACAGTTACAAACAGAAATTTATTTATTAAATCACACTCTAAAGCCTGGATACATTTACACACAGATTTACTTATTAAATAACATTATAAAGCCTGGATACATTTACACACAGATATGTACTTATTAAATCACACTATAAAGCCTGGGTACATTTACACACAGATATGTACTTATTAAATCACACTATAAAGCCTGGGTACATTTACACACAGATATGTACTTATTAAATCACACTATAAAGCATGGATACAGTTACACACAGATATGTACTTATTAAATCACACTATAAAGCCTGGGTACATTTACACACAGATATGTACTTATTAAATCACACTATAAAGCCTGGGCACATTTACACACAGATGTACTTATTCAATCACACTATAAAGCATGGGTACATTTACACACAGATGTAGTTATTCAATCACACTATAAAGCCTGGGTACATTTACACACAGATGTACTTATTAAATCACACTATAAAGCCTGGGTAAAGTTACAAACAGAAATGTATTTATTAAATCACACTCTAAAGCCTGGATACATTTACACACAGATTTGTACTTATTAAATCACACTATAAAGCCTGGGTACATTTACACACAGATATGTACTTATTAAATCACACTATAAAGCCTGGGTACATTTACACACATATATGTACTTATTAACTCACACTATAAAGCCTGGGTACATTTACACACAGATATGTACTTATTAAATCACACTATAAAGCATGGATACAGTTACACACAGATATGTACTTATTAAATCACACTATAAAGCCTGGGTACATTTACACACAGATACGTACTTATTAAATCACACTATAAAGCCTGGGTACATATACACACAGATGTACTTATTAAAGCACACTATAAAGCCTGGGTACATTTACACACATATATGTACTTATTAAATCACACTTTAAAGCCTGGGTACATTTACACACAGATGTACTTATTAAATCACACTATATAGCCTGGGTACATTTACACACAGATGTACTTATTAAATCACACTATAATGCCTGGATACATTTACACACAGATGTGTACTTATTAAATCACACTATAAAGCCTGGGTACATTTACACACAGAGATGTACTTATTAAATCACACTATAATGCCTGGATACATTTACACACAGATGTGTACTTATTAAATCACAATGTAAAGCCTGGGTACATTTACACACAGATGTACTTATTAAATCACACTATAAAGCCTGGGTACATTTACACACAGATGTACTTATTAAATCACACTATATAGCCTGGGTACATTTACACACAGATGTACTTATTAAATCACACTATAAAGCCTGGATACATTTACACACAGATGTACTTATTAAATCACACTATAAAGCCTGGGTACATTTACACACAGATGTACTTATTAAATCACACTATAAAGCCTGGGTACATTTACACACAGATGTACTTATTAAATCACACTATAAAGCCTGGGTACATTTACACACAGATGTGTACTTATTAAATCACACTATAAAACCTGGATACATTTACACACAGATGTACTTATTAAATCACACTATAAAGCCTGGGTACATTTACACACAGATGTAATTATTAAATCACACTATAAAGCCTGGGTACATTTACACACAGATGTAATTATTAAATCACACTATAAAGCCTGGGTACATTTACACACAGATGTACTTATTAAATCACACTATAAAGCCTGGGTACATTTACACACAGATGTACTTATTAAATCACACTATAAAGCCTGGGTACATTTACACACAGATGTACTTATTAAATCAGACTATAAAGCCTGGATACATTTACACACAGATGTACTTATTAAATCACACTATAAAGCCTGGATACATTTACACCAGGGCTCAAAATTTCAACTACTAAGCTACTAGCCAGGCCAAACTGTTACTCGCCACCTCTGATCTTACCCACCACTTGCCCACGACACCTGCCCGAGCACGACCACACCATATGCTTGCATAAGTTTAGCTACTGCAAAACACCTTCTTGTGCAGTAATTTTTAATTTAAGTGTATTTGGTGATTACCCCTATATACCCTTGCTAGGTTCTAGTATCATAAGAGGAAGACCTTTTAAGGTTATTTAATGCACAATCTCATCTAATTATTTCACGCGCTGTTGGTGAAGAAGTGAATCCCTCAATGACATTGTTTGAGCTAACAAATCCAAGTAGGCTGATTATTAAATAATGCTAGTAAGGCTCTATTAAGCGTGTGGTCTCCCCTACGCTCCTACAATACTAGAGCTCCACAGGGGTAGTAGGTATAAGTCACATGCAACTGTAGTCTTGTACTTATAGAGCTCCACAGGGGTATATAGGTGTAAGTCACTTGCAACTGTAGTCTTGTACTTATAGAGCTCCACACGGATACATGACTCAAAGTTCCAAAATAGTAGCTGAAACTGAGTCACGTACTCCTGAGGAGATCTAGCAGAGGGGAGACCAGTCTTAATTAAGCCTACTAGGCTTGTTTCATGCAGCCTTTATAATGAATCATGAGCATAGGAGCCCCAAAAAATTGTAGGCATCATATTTTTAAAGGCAGTGTATTCTTATTCAGTAATCTTGGAGTTCTCTGAAACTGTAAAATTTAAGTAAGTAAATCTTCTTTCTATCTATATCTCCCTCTCCGACAAACTCCCTGTTTCTCTTAATCTCCCCTTCACACTCTGCCACTCTTTTCCACACTCTCCTCTCTCTCTCTCTCTCTCTCTCTCTCTCTCTCTCCTCCTCTCTTAAATTCCCCCCTCTCTCACACAATCTTCCTGTTCTATCTTTCCTCTCTTACTCACTCATCTTCTCTCTCACAGACATTCTCCTCTCTCTCACACACTTCCCTCCTCTCTTTTAAACTCTCCACCTTTCTTCTATACTCTCCTCCTCTCTCACACACTTTTCCTCTCTCTCCCTCTCCCACACTTTTTTCACACCACTGTCTCCTACTATCTCCCTTTCAATCCCTCCTCATACCCCCTTGCCTCCTATGCACTTACACTCCCATATATGCACGCGCACACACACATATATATCCACACACATATCCGTACACTCTCATTTGACCTCCCACATTGTAATATCTAAAACTCACCCAGGTTGTTAAATATTTATGTGTGATTTCTTTTGGTGCATTCACTAAAAATATCAAGTTAAAATAAATTGACAGCAATTATCTAACATGTAAAAGATTTCTGAATTGATTCACAGAAATTAGTATTTTTTTAAATAAATTTCTTTAAAACAGAAATGTGGAAGCATGAGAAGAAAATAAAGTGACATGAAAACAGGGTTGCAACCTAAGGAATTTCAAGGTGCTCTACCATAACCTGGCAGGGGTCTTACAAACACACAGACACACCTTCTCTAAAACACATTCTCACACACACATACACACTTACTCTAACACTCATAAACCCAAACTTATTGACACACACTCTCTCACCCTCATATACACATTCACTCACTCACTGAAACTCTTACACACACTCTCTCATACACAGACACTCCCACACACTCTCATACTCATACACACATACTCTCATATACACACTCTCTCACACTTACACACAATAACTCTCTCGCACACATACACACAGACTCTCACTTACAGTCACATATTACTATAACATTTTATAGTGAGAAAAAAATGAGGAGGAGTGAAAAATAGAGAAGAGAGGTGAGAGAGATATTGGATTAAATCTGTGATATCTACTATATAGATGGAAACGTATTTGCTATTTTTATACAAGATTTTCTTCTTTCACTCATACGTCCCCTCCAACAGCTCAAAACTAACAGCGGCAAGTATAAGCTTGTAAAGAAGATTCATCAAATTGGCCCTTAAAACGTATAATTGCAGTGTGCGAGACTCCACATCAGCGGTTGCAGGTCTGATACTGCTCTTATATCGAGCATGACTCTGCCAGCCCCTCCAGCACTTGCTGCAACTTCAATCAGCGGCAAACTTAAAAGTTCTTGTATGTAACTCACCAGAAAATGGCCTTTGTCAGTCGGTAGTTCCAGTGTGCGAGGCTCCACTTCAGCGTTGCAGAGATATCCACTGCTCCCTCTCCGAGCATGTCTCTATCCGCGCCTCCAGCACACACTACTCCAGCAAAAGAACTTCCGGCCGTGGGTGAGTGTTTTCCAGCGCTGACAGCATGTGAGGTTATCTCAAACTTAATTGACTTTAAATTCTGGAACTCAATTGCAGAGAACAAATGTTTAAATGTATCACTGTTTCAAATGTGATTCCACTATTGAAGAGTGAAATCCCAGCAAGAAAAGTGCAAATCAATATGATGGACAAATCTCCCTATGAGGATTGATTCATATGTTCCTTAATTAAGAACACTGAAAACACATATGGTATGTGTAAAATAATAGCATAAACAGTTTATCAAATACTTCAATCAATATGTTGCAAACTGAAAACAGATACAAAGATACAGGGTGCTGAGAAAGTCAATTCAGGAAATTGGTAATCCTTATAACTCCAATAGGATTTTATAACACAAAGTCTTACAGCACCTCTTAGTATGGTACCATTTAACTGAGGAGTATCACTTTAAGAGGAAAAGACTTGCTTGCAGATATTCAACTAAGTATGGTACTTTGTAAGAAAAGCAACAAAAGATACTTGCGGTTCAGTTTGGTTAATCCGCCCTCCGGTCAGCTGACAATGATAGCCGTTACTCCTGAAAGGTACTTGCAAACAAAGCAGGGGGAGAGTATTGAGAAGTGAGCTGATCTGTGCGGCAAACTCCAGTCTGATGCTTTGAGGCCCTGTAAGCTGAATTAGCTGCAGCAGAGGGAGATGTGGCTGTTTGCAGCTGCTACTGCAGATTCAGTGTTGATTCAGCACAAGTAATAGTGCAGGTGAGGAAGGTTAGTGGAAATTAGGAAACTGTAGCGAAAAATTCACACTGACTTCCTTTTCTGAAAACTGGCAAATAAATTCAGTAGTAGGTGAAAAAGGTTAAAGTCCACTTCCACTGAGAATAGATATAAACTTGAATTTGTAATCCAATTAGAGGCTTGCAATAGGAACACACGCTGGGCTCAGGTAAAGGTAGATTATACTACAAAATACTAAGCAAGGAGCCACAGGAAATGGTGGAACTTATAACCTAGGCAACCAATGAGAAAGTTCCTATGCAAATCCCTGCTTAAAGGCACAGTAACCCTGACATGACCCCTCCCTCAAGGCAACTGTGCCACAGTTGTCGGTCTAGGTCGGTCCGGGTGCCTTCTGTGGAATAGAGTAACCAATCTAGGGGCATTCAAATTCGAAGCCGGTTCCCAAGAGTCTTCTTCAGAGGAATAACCCTTCCAATGTACCAAATATTGTAATTCTCCCTTTTTATGTCTTGAATCCAGTAGGGAATGAACTTCAAACACATCCTGATCCAAGGTGAGAGGCTGTGGTGGTAATAGTGTAAGGGAACTTCTAGATGGTGTATATGGTTTTAGAAGTGAGACATGGAATGTTGGATGGATCTTCATAATGTCAGGCAATTTGAGTGTAACGGCATTGTCATTAATGATACGGACGATAGGATAAGGTCCAATGTATAAGCCGGCTAATTTCTTGCAAGGGATTTGTAATTTCAGGTTTTTGGTAGATAACCATACAAGATCACCCACGGTGTAATGAGGAGGAGGCCTTCTTCGAAGGTCATAGTAATGTTTTTGAACCTGTTGAGCTTTCTCAATGTTCTCATGTATAATTTGGAAATTCTGCTGTAGAGAGTCATGGAGATCTTCCATCGCGGGTGAATTCAATCCATCTGGAGAGGAAAGTACAAAATCTGGATGGAAAGCATAGTTTGCGAAGAAGGGAGAATATTTTGTAGACGTATTCACAGCATTATTGTAGGCGAATTCGGCCATTGACAGGTATTTCACCCAATCAGTTTGGTTGTAAGAGCAATAGCAACGTAGAAATTGTTCAAGCCATTGGTTCAATCTTTCTGATTGACCGTTTGTTTGCGGGTGGAAAGAGGTGGTGAAACGGTGTTGCATATGAGTGAGTTCACATAGTTTGGTCCAGAAACGTGAGGTGAACTGAGTGCCTCTATCGGTGGTTATGATGGAAGGGAAACCATGGAGTCTAACTATGTTATCCAGAAAGAGCAGAGCTGTCTCAGATGAAGTGGGGAGTTTGTGAAAAGGTATGAAGTGTCCCATCTTGGTAAGTAAGTCGACTACAACTAAAATAGTGGTTTGATTGTTGGAATTGGGTAGTTCAACAATATAATCCATGGAGATGTGTTGCCATGGTCTAGTTGGAGCTGGTATAGGAATCAGTAGACCATAAGGAGGTCTTCTTTCTGGCTTGGATACAGAGCAAATCTGACAGGAACGAATGTAACTCTGCACAGAGTCCTTTTGCTTGGGCCACCAGAAGGACCTTGAAATTATTTCCAAGGTACGTTGTATGCCAGGATGTCCAGATAGCGGGGTATCATGATGGATCTGAATAATTGATGTTCTCATAGGTTCAGGAACATAGATTTTTTGGTCATGGTAGAATAAAGAATTCTTTTTTGTCAAATTGTATGAAGATGGAGGGTTTTCCAGTGTGGTATGTCTTTTCAATTCAGATATCATATCAGTGGTAAGTCCAATGAAACGCTCATGAGGTATAATCGTAGTCTGTGTATCTAGTGGAGTAAGTATTTCGGGTAGACGGGACAGGGCGTCTGCCTTGCCATTCCTTGAAGCTGGTCGGTAAACTATGTTGAAATTGAAACGGGAGAAAAACAGACTCCATCGTACCTGTCTTGCAGATAAGGTTTTACTGGTTTGTAGGTATACTAGGTTCCTGTGGTCTGTTAAAATTAAGATTGGATATTTAGTGCCTTCAAGGAGATGCCTCCAGTTTTCTAAGGCACGTTTTATCGCAAGGAGTTCCTTGTCTCCGATGGAATAGTTCCTTTCAGAGGAAGACATCATTGAAGAGTAATATGAAACAGGATGAATAGGATCTTTGAGGGACTTTTGTTGGGATAAAACTGCCCCCAGAGCAAAATCCGAAGAATCAACCTCTAAGATATACTGCAAGGATGGATCCGGAAAGTTCAAGATAGGTGCAGAGGTGAACTTCGTCTTTAGTAAGTTGAAAGCAAGATCTGCTTTTTCGTTACAAATATATGGTACATTAGTGCTGGTCAAAGTTGTCAACGGTTTGGCTACTTTAGAGAAATCTTTGATAAATTTTCTGTAGTAGTTCGCAAACCCTAAGAATTTTTGTAGGTCTTTCCTGGATTTAGGAACTGTCCAGTTATTTACTGCTTCAACCTTTTGTGTTTGCATAGTAACCCCAGTGGGAGAGATGTCGTATCCAAGGAAAGAGACTTGATCTGTATGGAATAGACACTTTTCCAGTTTGGCATAAAGTTTATGTTCTCTAAGCCGTGATAATACCTTCCGGACATGTTTGATGTGTTCATTCAGATCTTTAGAATAAATTAGGAAATCGTCTAGGTAGATGACTAAACAGACGTCGAGTAAATCCCTGAACACATCATTGATAAAGTGCTGAAAAGTAGCTGGTGCATTGCACAGTCTGAAAGGCATTACAAGATACTCATATAGGCCGTACCTGGTTCTAAAAGCAGTTAACCATTCCTGGCCCTCCTTTATCCTCACCAAGTTATACGCTCCCCTTAGGTCAAGTTTAGTATAGATCTTTGCTTCAGATAGACGTTCAATCAACTCCGGGATCAGAGGGAGAGGATAGCGGTTCTTGATTGTACGTTTATTCAGCTCCCGGTAGTCGATTATAGGTCTAAGTGTAGAGTCCTTGTTTCGGACAAAGAACATACCAGCGCCAGCAGGAGAGGTCGAAGTCCTGATGAAACCTTTTCTGAGGTTCTCTTCCAGATACTCTTTTAGATTAACTAATTCGGGTTGGCTCATAGGGTAGAGATGTCCGTATGGGATGGTAGAACCTGGTAGTAATTCGATCGGGCAGTCATACGGACGATGAGGTGGAAGATTTTCAGCCTCGGTTTTACTAAAAACATCAGCAAAGTCAGAGTAGTGTGAAGGAATCTCGGGCACGTAAATCTCTGACTGTTGTTCAGTCTGAAGTATGCTATGAGTAGGCAAACAAGTCTGTGAGCAGTAATCGGAATTGAACAGAATAGAGAAAGGGGACCATACAATCTGTGGGTTGTGTTGTTGTAACCACTTAATACCGAGAACCACAGGGAAAAGAGGAGAACTTAAAACCTCGAAAGAGATTAATTCCGTGTGACCTTTAATGTTAACAGTGATAGGAACAGTTTGGTGTGTTATAGGACCTGTTTTGGGTGCTGAACCATCAATCATACGAATGGACACAGGGTTATGCTTTAGAATAGTAGGTATTTTATTTGCTTTTACAACATGTTGGTCTATAAAACTACCATAAGCTCCGGAGTCGATTATAGACTCAGTCGTCACTTGATCTTGCTCCCACTGTAAGGAGAGGGACAACATAGCGTAAGTATTCAAATGGCATGATTGCACAGAGGAATTAATTTGTAAAATCTTACTCTTTCTAGTTTTCTGCAGTATGGGACAATCTTGTACTGAGTGGGATGGACTAGCACAATACATACAGAGATTTTTTATTTTCCTGCTATAGCGTTCTTCTGAAGTCAGAGGCCCTCTGACTGCACCTATTTCCATAGGAGTAGGAGTGGTTCTTGGTTGAGTAGTTGAAGGTATGGCTGGAATGTTATAACCCTTTGGACGCACATCTGTAGAAAATTTCTCTGCTTTTCTTTCGCGCAGTCTTCGGTCTAATTGTTGAGCAGTTTTTATGACGGGCTTAGTATTATGTGAGGTTATCTCAAACTTAATTGACTTTAGATTCTGGAACTCAATTGCAGAGAACAAATGTTTAAATGTATCACTGTTTCAAATATGATTCCACTATTGAAGAGTGAAATCCCAGCAAGAAAAGTGCAAATCAATATGATGGACAAATCTCCCTATGAGGATTGATTCATATGTTCCTTAATTAAGAACACTGAAAACACATATGGTATGTGTAAAATAATAGCATAAACAGTTTATCAAATACTTCAATCAATATGTTGCAAACTGAAAACAGATACAAAGATACAGGGTGCTGAGAAAGTCAATTCAGGAAATTGGTAATCCTTATAACTCCAATAGGATTTTATAACACAAAGTCTTACAGCACCTCTTAGTATGGTACCATTTAACTGAGGAGTATCACTTTAAGAGGAAAAGACTTGCTTGCAGATATTCAACTAAGTATGGTACTTTGTAAGAAAAGCAACAAAAGATACTTGCGGTTCAGTTTGGTTAATCCGCCCTCCGGTCAGCTGACAATGATAGCCGTTACTCCTGAAAGGTACTTGCAAACAAAGCAGGGGGAGAGTATTGAGAAGTGAGCTGATCTGTGCGGCAAACTCCAGTCTGATGCTTTGAGGCCCTGTAAGCTGAATTAGCTGCAGCAGAGGGAGATGTGGCTGTTTGCAGCTGCTACTGCAGATTCAGTGTTGATTCAGCACAAGTAATAGTGCAGGTGAGGAAGGTTAGTGGAAATTAGGAAACTGTAGCGAAAAATTCACACTGACTTCCTTTTCTGAAAACTGGCAAATAAATTCAGTAGTAGGTGAAAAAGGTTAAAGTCCACTTCCACTGAGAATAGATATAAACTTGAATTTGTAATCCAATTAGAGGCTTGCAATAGGAACACAAGCTGGGCTCAGGTAAAGGTAGATTATACTACAAAATACTAAGCAAGGAGCCACAGGAAATGGTGGAACTTATAACCTAGGCAACCAATGAGAAAGTTCCTATGCAAATCCCTGCTTAAAGGCACAGTAACCCTGACACAGTGGCACCATCAATCGGCCAATCCGGATCCTCCCACTGCCGGACCAATCGGTATACACTGCTTGCAGAGACTTACGCCGAGGTATGCTGGTAATATAGATGAGTAATAGCAGCAAAGATGACCAGCAAGCCTCAAGGCGTAAAGTAAAGTTCTTTATTGAAAACACATAATAAAAAGCATAAAAGCTTAATCCCTTAGTGACAAGTGAAAAGAAGGTCCTACGCGTTTCGGCAGCCCCCTGCCTTATTCATGGACTAACAATAAAGGTGTCAAAGCTCTTTATATACACCTGTGTCCTCAGGTGTGAGAATTACTTGTCAAAAATTTAAAGGGATATTACCTGTCTAGTATATACAAGTTGCAATACATAATACAAAAAGAACAAAGTGAGATGACAATCAGGTTAATAGAAAAGCATGTCTTATATGTTATTTTGATATCTAGCATTAGAGACTTCTGTAATATGCATAGTACTCTCTTATCCTGAAATTTCAATTTGAACTTAGAGGCTTTAATCAGGGGTACCATTACCAATATACCTTCCTAGTACAATAACAAACCCAAAAATGTAAATACAAAATATGGCTGCCAAATACAAGTCCCAAAGTAAAATACTGGTACAAATGTATTAGATACCAATCTCATGCTTCCCTAACAAAGGATTAGTTAAATATAAGTTAAAAATATTAGAAATATTTTAAATTTATTACTATTCTCAAAAACCTTAATATTGGATGTAAATGGTATATATAGTATAAAATGAGCAAACGCTTCCACAATTCAATATCCTGGAATCATGTCTAATTCAATAGTGTGCATAGCTCCGTAGGGGTAGGATACAATACGTGCCCATATTAAAACCCCTTTGATTCAAAACACTAGTTACCCAATATGTATAGATGAATATTTAGTAGATATATATTCAACTAGCAAATGAGAAATTGAATAGCAAACCATTGCAGTAATGCAAAAAATATATATAAATACACTTCAGAATGCAAAGGAAGGGAAATATCTTAACATATATGTTCTAATTTCAGCACACATATAGCAAATACCCTAACTCTTAATAAGGGTCAGTGGACCAAAAAGGTAATGGTAGTCTAGGGTCTCAGAAGCATTAAAACATGGTCTTTTCATTCAACGTTGATGGGTCCAAAAATTGATGACATCTCCATCAATATTAAAACCAAGAGGTCTTCTAGTCTTAAGCTTGAAGATCCAAAATGCTTCCCTGTATAATAACTTCGAAGCACGATCTCCACCACGAATGCATGGTTTAATAAGGTCTATAATTTGCTATTTAAACCCAGCCACAGCTTTATCATGGGCATAAATAAAATGCCTGACCAAGTCAGAGCATTCAGTTCCATTTTCAATATTTTTCAGGTGTTCCCTAATCCTGCTCCTACCCTCACGGGTGGTGCACCCCACGTACTGTTTACTACACTGGGTGCATTCCACCAGGTAAATTACGAACTTAGTTCTGCAATTTGTGTAGGAGGTAAGATCAAACACCCTCTGAGTTACACATGACTGAAAGTTATGTATAACATTGGTAAAACTGCAGGATATACAATTGCTGAAGTGGCATTTATAGTGGCCCTTTACTTCTAGCCAGCTACCCCTCCTCATGGAGGGCTGCCTCAACTGGCCTCAACTGGCTGGGAGATAATACATTGCCTAACGTACATCCTCTCCTAGGTACAAAGTTACAACCTTGTGACACATAGTCTTTGAGACTATTTTCAGCTGTGAGTACAGGTAGGTGTTTATTAACAATCTCACAAATGTCCTCAAATTGAGCACTATATGTAGTAATAAATGCTGGCTTTGACGGATCAAATCGCTTATTTGATTGTTTATTTGTTTTGGAGTCATCCAAAAGATTTTGCCTGTCCATCCGGGTAACCTCCAAGAGGGCACGTTTCAGTGTCTTAATCTTATAACCTCTCTCTAGTAAATCATTCATGAGGGCCTCACTCTCTCTCTTGAAGTCCTGTTCATCCGTACAATTTCTTTTTATACGGATGAACTGGCCCTTGGCTACGCCAAAACCAGTGTATCTTGGGTGATTGCTCCTGCCATGAAGCACAGCATTAGTTGCAATCGGTTTCCGATATAATGTTGTTTTAACGCTGTGTGTATCTATGTCCGCTATTAATAGCAGATCAAGATACGGTATGGACATTGGTTCACATTCATAAGTGAACTTCAGATTGATATTATTAGCATTCAAATAGCTGATAAAGTCACTAATCTTATGATGACCTCTTGTCCAAATGAACAGGAGGTCATTGATGTATCTTTTGTACATCAAAATATCAGAATGAAAGGGATTAGTATCTCCAAAGACATGGCATACCTCCCACCAACCCATAAAGAGGTTGGCGTAGGCGGGGGCAAACTTGGCCCCCATTGCTGTGCCACGTCTTTGGAGATAAAAACTGCCCTCAAACTGAAAATAGTTGTGCAAGAGCAGAAAGTCCAGAGTGGTCAGCAGAAATCCTTTAAGGATATCATCATAATCACTGACCTTGTACCGCATGAAAAAGACAGCTTCCAACCCACTGGCATGTGGTATTGCAGAATAAAGGCTAACTACATTAACCGTTAGCCACTCTGTTTGCTCATTCCATACCACATGTTTTACACAATTTAGAAGGTGTTTAGAGTCCCTAAGGTAAGAAGGCAAATTGTAAACAATGGGTTGTAGCAATGATTCCACCCAGTTTGACATGTTCTCAAAGAGGGAACCTATGCCTGCCACAATAGGTCTCCCCTTCACCTCCTCCAAGGATTTATGTACCTTGGGGAGGTGATGGAAGATAGGTATAACAGGATGTGGCACACATAGATAGTCAGCCGTTTCTTGGTCATAGATCCCCAATTCAAGACCATCATCTATAATAGAATCCAAACGTTTACCAAACTCACTTGTGGGGTTACATGATAATACCTGGTAAACTTCGGGGTCACCTAGTTGTCTCTGTGCTTCTATTATATAGGCTGCCCTATCCTGGACCACCACATTGCCCCCCTTGTCCACTTGCTTAATCACTGTCTTCCCTCTTTCTGAGACTCTCCAAGGCTTCTAATTGAGTTGCACTTAAATTAAGACGTGGATGGCGGCTCTCAACTGAAAGTTTAATTAGGTCTTCCTCTACCCTACGATGATAAGCCTCTAAAAAGGGCCCTCTATCCCTGGTTGGGTAAAAGACTGATTTCGGCCTGTAACCCCCATGTGATGTTTTGGGAATTATATCATCTGTCATGGTTTCCACGGCAAGATCGTGAATATTTAAATAATCACTTGCCTCTTTAAAATCTGTTATGTCATACACTTTGAATGCATCACTCCCCCTGGGGACAGAATCATCAATCATGATATTGGTCTCATTATCTTTATTCATATTCCAAAAAAATTTCTTTAATGTAAAACTACGAATCAGCCTATTGACGTCCACTATCATTTTAAACAAATTGAACTTAGCAACAGGTACAAATCCTAAACCTAGGACCTCAATCTCATCATCTGTAAGTGTAGAGCTGGAAATATTAATTACATTCAAATCGCATATTTGTTGCGTCCGCCTCGTCTGTATCTTCCTGCTCCTCTGCCTCTTTGGCCTCTTCCTACGCCTACATTTCCTCCCCCTTCCCCTAGACCCTGATCCTTGTGAAAAACCTGCTGTGTCATGGGGGTAGTGGTAGGTTCAATTTCATATGACATAGGTCTAGAGTCACTATCTTTGACTGTCAAAAACTCCTGTCTTCTCTGTTCTGATTGTGAACCCCCAACATGATCTACATTAGTTTTCTTATTTGTATTCCTGTTTACAATCGGGTCCTGACGAATAATACTATTTGTTTTAGCTTTAACTACCTGTCCTGTCTGTATATTCGGTGTTGTGGAGGTTGAAGTGGAAGGTAGACTTAATTGTGTATCAGTTGTGGTTATTGTCTGCTGATCTGAGAAGGATACATGCTTTTCTGTCTGCTGTACTGTACTCCTACCTCTAGACCTTGACCTAGACCTAGATCTGGGCCTATTCTGTGTATTCATGCCTCACAAATGCCATGTATAAACTATTATGCAGATGGTCATCGCTATCTCTCAGAAATTTCTTCAATTTGAAATTATCTAAATCAGCTCTAAATTTGTTAACAGATTCTTTCAATAACTTATCCATATCAGCAAACTTGACATGCATAGTATAATCATTCATTCTCATTTGCAATTCAGTAATTTCTTCTCTTATCTTTTGAAGAGCTATTTCTTTATGATTAATAATTAACTCCATTAGTCTCTTGGAACATTCATCTAGGATGATATTCCATTTCAGTATAAACTCAGGGTCATCAACCTGAAAGGTGGGATATTTATTAAGACGCAAGCCCCTAGGAATGAGATCAATCATGAGGTATTTTTCTAGGGCTCTTTTATCCCACCACACCTTGTACTCTCTGAGTGTTTTTTCCATATGAAGAAAAATGTCACTTATTGATAATGACTCCCTTTGATTAACAAAGGTGTCCTCAATTGTCAGTCTCTCTTGATCCATGCTTACAAATGATTGTAACGAAAACAGGTTACGGTTTTCCATCATGAAAAAGTTCTCTATTGGTCATAAACTTCCCCAAATGTAAACAATGCTTGTGCAAAACTCAATAGATAAAGTCCAATTAGGGAGAAACCAAACAAAATATAGCAGTGTCCTGGGAGGTCAGTAGGTCGGTAGTCAAGCCGTGAGGGGAAAATTAACAACAGTTACTTTCACTCATACATCCCCTCCAACAGCTCAAAACTAACAGCAGCAAGTATAAGCTTGTAAAGAAGATTCATCAAATTGGCCCTTAAAACGTATAATTGCAGTGTGCGAGACTCCACATCAGCGGTTGCAGGTCTGATACTGCTCTTATATCGAGCGTGACTTTGCCAGCCCCTCCAGCACTTGCTGCAACTTCAATCAGCGGCAAACAGCGGAAAACTTAAAAGTTCTTGTATGTAACTCACCAGAAAATGGCCTTTGTCAGTCGGTAGTTCCAGTGTGCGAGGCTCCACTTCAGCGTTGCAGAGATATCCACTGCTCCCTCTCTGAGCGTGTCTTTATCCGCGCCTCCAGCACACACTACTCCAGCAAAAGAACTTCCGGCCGTGGGTGAGTGTTTTAAAGCGCTGACAGCGGCACCATCAATCGGCCAATCCGGATCCTCCCACTGCCGGACCAATCGGTATACACTGCTTGCAGGGACTTACGCCGAGGTATGCTGGTAATATAGATGAGTAATAGCAGCAAAGATGACCAGCAAGCCTCAAGGCGTAAAGTAAAGTTCTTTATTGAAAACACATAATAAAAAGCATAAAAGCTTAATCCCTTAGTGACAAGTGAAAAGAAGGTCCTACGCGTTTCGGCAGCCCCCTGCCTTATTCATGGACTAACAATAAAGGTGTCAAAGCTCTTTATATACACCTGTGTCCTCAGGTGTGAGAATTACTTGTCAAAAGTATTGAAAACACATAATAAAAAGCATAAAAGCTTAATCCCTTAGTGACAAGTGAAAAGAAGGTCCTACGCGTTTCGGCAGCCCCCTGCCTTATTCATGGACTAACAATAAAGGTGTCAAAGCTCTTTATATACACCTGTGTCCTCAGGTGTGAGAATTACAATTTTGACAAGTAATTCTCACACCTGAGGACACAGGTGTATATAAAGAGCTTTGACACCTTTATTGTTAGTCCATGAATAAGGCAGCATAAAAGCTTAATCCCTTAGTGACAAGTGAAAAGAAGGTCCTACGCGTTTCGGCAGCCCCCTGCCTTATTCATGGACTAACAATAAAGGTGTCAAAGCTCTTTATATACACCTGTGTCCTCAGGTGTGAGAATTACTTGTCAAAAATTTAAAAGGATATTACCTGTCTAGTATATACAAGTTGCAATACATAATACAAAAAGAACAAAGTGAGATGACAATCAGGTTAATAGAAAAGCATGTCTTATATGTTATTTTGATATCTAGCATTAGAGACTTCTGTAATATGCATAGTACTCTCTTATCCTGAAATTTCAATTTGAACTTAGAGGCTTTAATCAGGGGTACCATTACCAATATACCTTCCTAGTACAATAACAAACCCAAAAATGTAAATACAAAATATGGCTGCCAAATACAAGTCCCAAAGTAAAATACTGGTACAAATGTATTAGATACCAATCTCATGCTTCCCTAACAAAGGATTAGTTAAATATAAGTTAAAAATATTAGAAATATTTTAAATATATTACTATTCTCAAAAGCCTTAATATTGGATGTAAATGGTATATAAAGTATAAAATGAGCAAACGCTTCCACAATTCAATATCCTGGAATCATGTCTAATTCAATAGTGTGCATAGCTCCGTAGGGGTAGGATACAATACGTGCCCATATTAAAACCCCTTTGATTCAAAACACTAGTTACCCAATATGTATAGATGAATATTTAGTAGATATATATTCAACTAGCAAATGAGAAATTGAATAGCAAACCATTGCAGTAATGCAAAAAATATATATAAATACACTTCAGAATGCAAAGGAAGGGAAATATCTTAACATATATGTAGCTGTTCTTATTATTCAGCACACATATAGCAAATACCCTAACTCTTAATAAGGGTCAGTGGACCAAAAAGGTAATGGTAGTCTAGGGTCTCAGAAGCATTAAAACATGGTCTTTTTATTCAACGTTGATGGGTCCAAAAATTGATGACATCTCCATCAATATTAAAACCAAGAGGTCTTCTAGTCTTAAGCTTGAAGATCCAAAATGCTTCCCTGTATAATAACTTCGAAGCACGATCTCCACCAGGAATGCATGGTTTAATATGGTCTAAAATTTGCCATTTAAACCCAGCCACAGCTTTATCATGGGCATAAATAAAATGCCTGACCAAGTCAGAGCATTCAGTTCCATTTTCAATATTTTTCAGGTGTTCCCTGATCCTGCTCCTACCCTCACGGGTGGTTCACCCCACGTACTGTTTACTACACTGGGTGCATTCCACCAGGGAAATTACGAACTTAGTTCTGCAATTTGTGTAGGAGGTAAGATCAAACACCCTCTGAGTTACACATGACTGAAACTTATGTGTAACATTGGTAAAACTGCAGGATATACAATTGCTGAAGTGGCATTTATAGTGGCCCTTTACTTCTAGCCAGCTACCCCTCCTCATGGAGGGCTGCCTCAACTGGCTGGGAGATAATACATTGCCTAACGTACATCCTCTCCTAGGTACAAAGTTACAACCTTGTGACACATAGTCTTTGAGACTATCTTCAGCTGTGAGTATAGGTAGGTGTTTATTAACAATCTCACAAATGTCCTCAAATTGAGCACTATATGTAGTAATAAATGCTGGCTTTGACGGATCAAATCGCTTATTTGATTGTTTATTTGTTTTGGAGTCATCCAAAAGATTTTGCCTGTCCATCCGGGTAACCTCCAAGAGGGCACGTTTCAGTGTCTTAATCTTGTAACCTCTCTCTAGTAAATCATTCATGAGGGCCTCACTCTCTCTCTTGAAGTCCTGTTCATCCGTACAATTTCTTTTTATACGGATGAACTGGCCCTTGGCTACGCCAAAACCAGTGTATCTTGGGTGATTGCTCCTGCCATGAAGCACAGCATTAGTTGCAATCGGTTTCCGATACAATGTTATTTAACGCTGTGTGTATCTATGTCCGCTATTAATAGCAGATCAAGATACGGTATGGACATTGGTTCACATTCATAAGTGAACTTCAGATTGATATTATTAGCATTCAAATAGCTGATAAAGTCACTAATCTTATGATGACCTCTTGTCCAAATGAACAGGAGGTCATTGATGTATCTTTTGTACATCAAAATATCAGAATGAAAGGGATTAGTATCTCCAAAGACATGCTGTGCCACGTCTTTGGAGATAAAAACTGCCCTCAAACTGAAAATAGTTGTGCAAGAGCAGAAAGTCCAGAGTGGTCAGCAGAAATCCTTTAAGGATATCATCATAATCACTGAACTTGTCCAGCATGAAAGAGACAGCTTCCAACCCACTGGCATGTGGTATTGCAGAATAAAGGCTAACTACATCAACCGTTAGCCACTCTGTTTGCTCATTCCATACCACATGTTTTACACAATTTAGAAGGTGTTTAGAGTCCCTAAGGTAAGAAGGCAAATTGTAAACAATGGGTTGTAGCAATGATTCCACCCAGTTTGACATGTTCTCAAAGAGGGAACCTATGCCTGCCACAATAGGTCTCCCCTTCACCTCGTCCAAGGACTTATGTACCTTGCACTATAAAACCTAGGTACATTTACACACAGATGTACTTATTAAATCACACTATAAAGCCTGGGTACATTTACACACAGATGTACTTATTAAATCACACTATAAAGCCTGGGTACATTTACACACAGATGTACTTATTAAATCGCACTATAAAACCTAGGTACAGTTACACACAGATGTACTTATTAAATCACACTATAAAGCCTGGATACATTTACACACAGATGTACTTATTAAATCACACTATAAAGCCTGGGTACATATACACACAGATGTACTTATTAAATCACACTATAAAGCCTTGGTACATTTACACACAGATCTGTACTTATTAAATCGCACTATAAAACCTAGGTACATTTACACACAGATCTGTACTTATTAAATCACACTATAAAGCCTGGGTACATTTACACACAGATGTACTTATTAAATCACATTATAAAGCCTGGGTAAATTTACACACAGATGTACTTATTAAATCACACTATAAAGCCTGGGTACATTTACACACAGATGTACTTATTAAATCGCACTATAAAACCTAGGTACATTTACACACAGATGTGCTTATTAAATCGAACTATAAAGCCTGGCTACATTTACACACAGATGTACTTATTAAATCACACTATAAAGCCTAGGTACATTTACACACAGATGTACTTATTAAATCACACTATAAAGCCTGGGTACATATACACACAGATGTACTTATTAAATCACACTATGAAGCCTGGGTACATTTACACACAGATGTACTTATTAAATCACACTATAAAGCCTGGATACATTTACACACAGATGTACTTATTAAATCACACTATAAAGCCTGGATACATTTACATACATATATACTTATTAAATCACACTATAAAGCCTGGGTACATTTACACACATATGTACTTATTAAATCACACTATAAAGCCTGGATACATTTACACACAGATGTACTTATTAAATCACACTATAAAGCCTGGATACATTTACACACAGATATACTTATTAAATCACACTATAGAACCTGGGTACATTTACACACAGATGTACTTATTAAATCACACTATAAAGCCTGGATACATTTACATACATATATACTTATTAAATCACACTATAGAGCCTGGGTACATTTACACACAGATGTACTTATTAAATCACACTATAAAGCCTGGATACATTTACACACAGATGTACTTATTAAATCACACTATAAAGCCTGGATACATTTACACACAGATATACTTATTAAATCACACTATAGAACCTGGGTACATTTACACACAGATGTACTTATTAAATCACACTATAAAGCCTGGGTACATTTACACACAAATGTACTTATTAAATCACACTATAAAGCCTGGGTACATTTACACACAGATGTACTTATTAAATCACACTATAAAGCCTGGATACATTTACATACATATATACTTATTAAATCACACTATAAAGCCTGGGTACATTTACACACATATGTACTTATTAAATCACACTATAAAGCCTGGATACATTTACACACAGATGTACTTATTAAATCACACTATAAAGCCTGGATACATTTACACACAGATATACTTATTAAATCACACTATAGAACCTGGGTACATTTACACACAGATGTACTTATTAAATCACACTATAAAGCCTGGATACATTTACATACATATATACTTATTAAATCACACTATAGAGCCTGGGTACATTTACACACAGATGTACTTATTAAATCACACTATAAAGCCTGGATACATTTACACACAGATGTACTTATTAAATCACACTATAAAGCCTGGATACATTTACACACAGATATACTTATTAAATCACACTATAGAACCTGGGTACATTTACACACAGATGTACTTATTAAATCACACTATAAAGCCTGGGTACATTTACACACAAATGTACTTATTAAATCACACTATAAAGCCTGGGTACATTTACACACAGATATACTTATTAAATCACACTATAGAGCCTGGATACATTTACACACAGATGTACTTATTAAATCACACTATAAAGCCTGGATACATTTACACACAGATGTACTTATTAAATCACACTATAAAGCCTGGATACATTTACACACAGATATACTTATTAAATCACACTATAGAACCTGGGTACATTTACACACAGATGTACTTATTAAATCACACTATAAAGCCTGGGTACATTTACACACAAATGTACTTATTAAATCACACTATAAAGCCTGGGTACATTTACACACAGATATACTTATTAAATCACACTATAGAGCCTGGATACATTTACACACAGATGTACTTATTAAATCACACTATAAAGCCTGAATATATTTACACACAGATGCACTTATTAAATCACACTATAAAACCTGGATACATTTACACACTGATGTACTTATTAAATCACACTATAAAGCCTGGATACATTTACACACACATATGTACTTATTAAATCGCACTATAAAACCTAGGTACATTTACACACAGATGTACTTATTAAATCGAACTATAAAGCCTGGCTACATTTACACACAGATGTACTTATTAAATCACACTATAAAGCCTAGGTACATTTACACACAGATGTACTTATTAAATCACACTATGAAGCCTGGGTACATTTACACACAGATGTACTTATTAAATCACACTATAAAGCCTGGATACATTTACACACAGATGTACTTATTAAATCACACTATAAAGCCTGGATACATTTACATACATATATACTTATTAAATCACACTATAAAGCCTGGGTACATTTACACACAGATGTACTTATTAAATCACACTATAAAGCCTGGGTACATTTACACACAGATGTACTTATTAAATTACACTATAAAGCCTGGATACATTTACACACAGATGTACTTATTAAATCACACTATAAAGCCTGGATACATTTACACACAGATATACTTATTAAATCACACTATAGAACCTGGGTACATTTACACACAGATGTACTTATTAAATCACACTATAAAGCCTGGATACATTTACATACATATATACTTATTAAATCACACTATAGAGCCTGTGTACATTTACACACAGATGTACTTATTAAATCACACTATAAAGCCTGGATACATTTACACACAGATGTACTTATTAAATCACACTATAAAGCCTGGATACATTTACACACAGATATACTTATTAAATCACACTATAGAACCTGGGTACATTTACACACAGATGTACTTATTAAATCACACTATAAAGCCTGGGTACATTTACACACAAATGTACTTATTAAATCACACTATAAAGCCTGGGTTCATTTACACACAGATATACTTATTAAATCACACTATAGAGCCTGGATACATTTACACACAGATGTACTTATTAAATCACACTATAAAGCCTGAATATATTTACACACAGATGCACTTATTAAATCACACTATAAAACCTGGATACATTTACACACTGATGTACTTATTAAATCACACTATAAAGCCTGGATACATTTACACACACATATGTACTTATTAAATCACACTATAAAACCTGGATACATTTACACACAGATGTACTTATTAAATCACAGTGTAAAGCCTTGGTACATTTACACACATTTGTACTTATTAATTCACACTATAGAGCCTGGATACATTTACACACAGATGTACTTATTAATTCACACTATAAAGCCTGGGTACATTTTGCTGTTTGTTTAATATGAACCAGTATTTTACTTACAAAATATTCCTGCTTTAATAGAATGTATTAGGGAGAAACTGCTGAAATTACTTAGTTTATTGTCTCATCTGATTTTCTTAAAGGGACATGAAACCCTTTTGTTTGGCTGTTTAAATAAATCAAACAACTGCAACCACAATCTTAAATTGTCATAAGATCAGTGCTTCGTACCCTCTCAAACCATCTCAAGCATTTCTGTAAATTCTGTTAAAATAACAATTTCCTTCAATAAAACATAATATAAACTGTATCCTGAGATATTTAGGACACAACAGAAACATCTCTCATATTTAAATAAACAGTTTGTTTCCTCCTTGCTTATCCATATGATAATCACACCCTAAGGGGGAGGCAGGGACTCTGTATTCATGTGACACCAGAGGGGACAATAGACATCTATATGAGAACAAAAGTCCAGGTGTGACCCTCTCATTGTCTCCCAACTGACAAGTTGTACTCATGTGAGTCACACAGAGAAAGGTTACACTCCCACATTAGTATAAATATCTGTGTAACACTCAGTGATATCACAGGAGGAACCAGAGAGACTTCATACTTACAGAGCTTCTGCTAAACGGTAATATGCAAAACCTGATATAAATCTTTATTAACAGCTTCACACTGCTGTGTTTTATATAATGATGAGAAAATATTGTTCTGTATTTTGTTATAAAGATAAAATATTAGAAACTGAGTTTAAATTAAAAATAATTCAACTGTACTTATTTATTTTCTATATTTTTCATGCTGTGTTAATGAATTTAACATTACGTTCTTTAATTTAAAAGCCTAGTTTAATACATAATGATTTATTGCATTTTGTATAATAAATGTTTGTAGCAGAACCAAACCATATCTTCAAGCTTGAGGAAGTCTGTCCAATAATACATTTGTGGGGGTTGTTTCTGTTATCCAATGATCAATATATTTTTGTATCAGCCAATTAGAATCCAGCATTTCCCTATAGGGTTATAATTAACTGTAGAGCCTAGATTAACCATTTTCATTTAATATTAGTGTGAAGCTGCTATTTTCTCCATTAATAAAGATCACTCAGCTTATGGCCCTGTTTTATCATTCTCATCACATATACTGATCTAATCATAAATATCTCGTGATCTGCATATTTTATTTCTAATGAGGTTATTTCTTTTTTAAGACACGGTGAGTCCACAGATCATCTTAATTACTAATGGGATATTCACCTCCTGGTCAGCAGGAGGAGGCAAAGAGCACCACAGCAGAGCTGTTAAATAACTCTTCCCTTCCCTCCCACCCCAGTCATTCTCTTTGCCTGCGTTAGTGATAGGAAGAGGTAAAGTGAGGTGTTAGATTAGATTCTTCAATCAAGAGTTTATTATTTTTAAAGTAGTGCCAGAGAGTGCTATTTTATTCTAGGGTGTAGCCGTAGTCCATATCTGTCTCTACAGTAGAGCTTTTTGTGGCTTTAGAGCAATGGGAACTTGTGGGACATAATTCTCACTGCGCCTCCCATGTAATTATTTTCTGCCCTTATCCTTTAGTCTGAGGTTTTTTAGTAACTCAGCATTCTTTTTCCTCAGGGCTATGTGAGGGACAGGACCTCTCAAACCTAAGAGCTAAATATGAGACTTAAAATTGGCTCCGGTGGTTTCACTATAGGGATTAGGCCACGCCCACAATGGGCTGTATTTCTCCTGTTAAGTGTAGTCAGTCCACGGGTCATCCATTACTTATGGGATATTTGCTCCTCCCCAACAGGAAGTGCAAGAGGATCACCCAAGCAGAGCTGCTATATAGCTCCTCCCCTCTACGTCACACCCAGTCATTCTCTTGCACCCAACTAATAGATAGGATGTGTGAGAGGACTGTGGTTATTAAACTTAGTTTTTATTTCTTCAATCAAAAGTTTGTTATTTTAAACGGCACCGGAGTGTGTTGTTTTTTCTCAGGCAGCATTTGAAGAAGAATCTGCCTGAGTTTTCTGTATGATCTTAGCGGACGTAACTAAGATCCATTTTGCTGTTCTCGGCCTTTCTGAGGAGTGAGGTAACTTCAGAACAGGGGACAGCGGGCAGGTTCACCTGCAAAGAGGTATGTTGCAGTATATTATTTTCTAAGGAATGGAATTGACTGAGAAAATACTGCTAATACCGATATAATGTAAGTACAGCCTTAAATGCAGTAGTAGCAACTGGTATCAGGCTGATATATATGTATGTTTACACTTTAGTATTTCTGGGGAATGGCACTTCACTGGGTAAATACTGTATGCATATAACTTTTAGCCTAATCTGCATGAGTGACTAGCAGCAGGCTTTTTAATGACATTTCATAAATTAGATGTTTAAACGTTTGCTGGCATGTTAAATCGTTTAATTATCTGAGGTACTTGGTGAAAAATATTTTGGGCTTTATTTTCCACATGGCTGTCGTTTATTTTTGAGTTAAAACAGTTTACTGAGCTTCCCTCACTGTTGTATGTGTGTGGGAGGGGCTTATTTTGGCGCTTTTACTACGCATCAGAAATTCAGTCACAGTCTGCCTTCTTCTCCCTGTATGATCCGGGACGTCTCTACTGAGCTCAGGGGTCTTCAAATCTAGTTTTGAGGGAGGTAATCACTCACAGCAGACCTGTGAGACTGTGCTTTGACTGTGATAAAAACGCTTATATTTTCAATCGTTATTCGTTTTTCTGATATTAAGGGTTAATCATCCATTGCTAGTGAATGCAATCCTTTGCTAACTTAGTGCCTTTTCTGTGAAAATTTGGGTTTTATAACTAATCCGGTTCATTGTTATTCAACTGTGACAGTTTTTGTGTGCTTCTTAAAGGCACAGTAACGTTTTATATTGCTTGCAAATTATTTGAAAAGTATTTTCCAAGCTTGCTAGTCTTATTGCTAGTTTGTTTTAACATGTCTGACACAGAGGAATCTCTTTGTGCAATATATTCAAAAGCCAATGTGGAGCCCAATAGAAGTTTGTGTACTAATTGTATTGATGCTTCTTTAAATAATAGTCAATCTGTACATTTTAAGAAAATTTCACCAGACAACGAGGGGAAAGTTATGCCGTCTAACTCTCCTCACGTGTCAGTACCTGCATCTCCCGCTCAGGAGGTGCGTGATATTGCGACGCCAAGTACATCAGGGCGGCCATTACAAATCACTTTACAAGACATGGCTAATGTTATGACTGAAGTTTTATCTAAATTACCAGAACTTAGAGGTAAACGCGACCACTCTGGGGTGAGAACAGAGTACGCTGATAATGTTAGAGCCATGTCTGATACTGCGTCACAAGTGGCAGAGCATGAAGACGGAGAGCTTCATTCTGTAGGTGACGGATCTGATCCAAATAGACTGGATTCAGACATTTCAAATTTTTAATTTAAGCTTGAGAACCTCCGTGTACTATTAGGGGAGGTATTAGCGGCTCTGAATGATTGTAACACGGTTGCAATCCCAGAGAAATTATGTAGGCTGGATAGATACTATGCGGTACCGGCGTGTACTGACGTCTTTCCTATACCTAAGAGGCTTACAGAGATTATTACCAAGGAGTGGGATAGGCCCGGTGTACCCTTTTCCCCCCCTCCTATATTTAGAAAAATGTTTCCAATAGACGCCACCACACGGGACTTATGGCAGACGGTCCCTAAGGTGGAGGGAGCAGTTTCTACTCTGGCTAAGCGTACCACTATCCCGGTGGAGGATAGCTGTGCCTTTTCAGATCCAATGGATAAAAAGTTAGAGGGTTACCTTAAGAAAATGTTTACTCAACAAGGTTTTATATTACAACCACTCGCATGCATTGCGCCTGTCACAGCTGCGGCGGCATTCTGGTTTGAGTCTCTGGAAGAGACCCTTGAAACAGCTTCATTGGATGAGATTACAAACAAGATTAAAGCCCTTAAGCTAGCTAATTCATTTATTTCTGATGCCGTAGTACATCTAACTAAGCTTACGGCTAAGAATTCCGGATTCGCCATTCAGGCGCGCAGAGCGCTGTGGCTAAAATCCTGGTCAGCCGATGTGACTTCTAAATCTAAATTGCTTAACATACCTTTCAAGGGGCAGACATTATTCGGGCCCGGTTTGAAAGAAATTATCGCTGACATTACTGGAGGTAAGGGCCATGCCCTGCCTCAAGACAGAGCCAAACCAAGGGCTAGACAGTCTAATTTTCGTGCCTTTTTCGGAACTTTAAGGCAGGAGCAGCATCAGCTTCCTCCGCTCCAAAACAGGAAGGAACTGTTGCTCGTTTCAGACAGGGCTGGAAACCTAACCAGACCTGGAACAAGGGCAAGCAGGCCAGAAAACCTGCTGCCGCCCCTAAGACAGCATGAAGTGAGGGCCCCCGATCCGGCAACGGATCTAGTAGGGGGCAGACTTTCTCTCTTCGCCCAGGCTTGGGCAAGAGATGTCCAGGATCCCTGGGCGTTAGAGATCATATCCCAGGGATATCTTCTGGACTTCAAAGCTTCTCCTCCCAAAGGGAGATTTCATCTTTCAAGGTTGTCAACAAACCAGGCAAAGAAAGAGGCGTTTCTACGCTGTGTTCAAGATCTTTTGTTAATGGGAGTGATCCACCCGGTTCCGCGGTCGGAACACGGACAAGGGTTTTACTCAAATCTGTTTGTGGTTCCCAAGAAAGAGGGAACCTTCAGACCAATCTTGGATTTAAAGATCCTAAACAAATTCCTAAGAGTTCCATCGTTCAAGATGGAAACTATTCGTACAATCTTACCCATGATCCAAAGGGGTCAGTACATGACCACAGTGGATCTAAAGGATGCGTACCTTCACATACCGATTCACAAGGATCATTTCCGGTACTTAAGGTTTGCCTTCCTAGACAGGCATTATCAGTTTGTAGCTCTTCCCTTCGGGTTAGCTACGGCTCCAAGAATCTTTACAAAGGTTCTGGGCGCTCTTCTGGCGGTACTAAGACCGCGAGGAATTGCGGTAGCTCCATACCTAGACGACATTCTGATACAAGCGTCAAATTTCCAAACTGCCAAGTCTCATACAGAGTTAGTTCTGGCATTTCTAAGGTCGCATGGGTGGAAGGTGAACATAGAAAAGAGTTCTCTATTGCCACTCACAAGAGTTCCCTTCTTGGGGACTCTTATAGATTCTGTAGAAATGAAAATTTACCTGACAGAGGACAGGTTAACAAAACTCCTAAATGCTTGCCGTGTCCTTCATTCCATTTGACACCCGTCAGTGGCTCAATGCATGGAGGTAATCGGCTTAATGGTAGCGGCAATGGACATAGTACCTTTTGCACGCCTGCATCTCAGACCGCTGCAATTGTGCATGCTAAGTCAATGGAATGGGGATTACTCAGATTTGTCCCCTATGCTGAATCTGGATCAAGAGACCAGAGATTCTCTTCTATGGTGGCTTTCTCGGCCACATCTGTCCAGGGGGATGCCCTTCAGCAGGCCAGACTGGACAATTGTAACAACAGACGCCAGCCTACTAGGTTGGGGCGCTGTCTGGAATTCCCTGAAGGCTCAGGGATCATGGACTCAGGAGGAAAGTCTCCTTCCAATAAACATCCTGGAATTGAGAGCAGTTCTCAATGCCCTTCTGACTTGGCCTCAGTTAGAAACCTGGAGGTTCATCAGGTTTCAGTCGGACAATATCACGACTGTGGCTTACATCAACCATCAGGGAGGGACAAGGAGTTCCCTAGCGATGATGGAAGTTTCAAAGATAATTCGCTGGGCAGAGTCTCACTCTTGCCACCTGTCAGCGATCTACATCCCAGGCGTGGAGAACTGGGAGGCGGATTTCCTAAGTCGCCAGACTTTTCACCCGGGGGAGTGGGAACTTCATCCGGAGGTCTTTGCCCAAATACTTCAACGTTGGGGCAAACCAGATGTGGATCTCATGGCGTCTCGACAGAACGCCAAGCTTCCTTGTTACGGGTCCAGATCCAGGGACCCGGGAGCGGTCCTGATAGATGCTCTGACAGCACCCTGGACCTTCAAGATGGCTTATGTGTTTCCACCCTTCCCGATACTTCCTCGATTGATTGCCAGGATCAAACAGGAGAAAGCATCGGTGATTCTAATAGCACCTGCGTGGCCACGCAGGACCTGGTATGCAGATCTAGTGGACATGTCATCCTGTCCACCTTGGTCGCTGCCTCTGAGACAAGATCTTCTAATTCAGGGTCCTTTCAAACATCAAAATCTAATTTCTCTGAAGCTGACTGCATGGAGATTGAACGCTTGATTTTATCAAAGCGTGGATTTTCAGAGTCAGTAATTGATACCTTAATACAGGCTAGGAAACCTGTTACCAGGAAGATTTACCATAAGATATGGCGTAAATATTTACACTGGTGCGAATCCAAGAGTTACTCATGGAGTAAGGTTAGGATTCCTAGGATATTGGCTTTTCTACAAGAAGGCTTAGAAAAGGGTTTATCTGCAAGTTCTTTAAAGGGACAGATCTCAGCTCTGTCCATCCTTTTACACAAACGTCTGTCAGAAGTTCCAGACGTTCAGACTTTTTGTCAGGCTTTGGCCAGAATTAAGCCTGTGTTTAAGACTGTTGCTCCACCGTGGAGCTTAAACTTAGTTCTCAACGTTTTGCAGGGTGTTCCGTTTGAACCCCTTCATTCCATTGATATCAAACTGTTATCTTGGAAAGTTCTGTTCTTAATGGCTATTGCCTCGGCTCGTAGAGTCTCTGAGTTATCGGCCTTACATTGTGATTCTCCTTATCTGATTTTTCATTCAGACAAGGTAGTTCTGCGTACTAAACCTGGGTTCTTACCTAAGGTAGTCACTAACAAGAATATCAATCAAGAGATTGTTGTTCCATCCTTGTGCCCTAACCCTTCTTCAAAGAAGGAAAGACTTCTGAACAATCTAGACGTAGTCCGTGCCTTGAAATTTTATTTACAGGCAACTAAAGATTCTCGTCAAACATCTTCCCTGTTTGTAGTTTATTCTGGACAGAGGAGAGGTCAAAAAGCATCCACTACCTCTCTCTCCTTTTGGCTTCGTAGCATAATACGTTTAGCCTATGAGACTGCTGGACAGCAGCCTCCTGAAAGAATTACAGCTCACTCTACGAGAGCTGTGGCTTCCACGTGGGCCTTTAAGAATGAGGCCTCTGTTGAACAGATTTGCAAGGCTGCAACTTGGTCTTCTCTTCATACTTTTTCCAAATTTTACAAATTTGACACTTTTGCTTCTTCTGAGGCTGTTTTTGGGAGAAAGGTTTTTCAGGCAGTGGTTCCTTCCGTGTAAAGAGCCTGCCTGTCCCTCCCGTCATCCGTGTACTTCTAGCTTTGGTATTGGTATCCCATAAGTAATGGATGACCCGTGGACTGACTACACTTAACAGGAGAAAACATAATTTATGCTTACCTGATAAATTCCTTTCTCCTGTAGTGTAGTCAGTCCACGGCCCGCCCTGTTTTTTATGGCAGGTCTAAAATTAAATTAAACTCCAGTCACCACTGCACCCTATAGTTTCTCCTTTCTCGTTTGGTTCCGGTCGAATGACTGGGTGTGACGTAGAGGGGAGGAGCTATATAGCAGCTCTGCTTGGGTGATCCTCTTGCACTTCCTGTTGGGGAGAAGCAAATATCCCATAAGTAATGGATGACCCGTGGACTGACTACACTACAGGAGAAAGGAATTTATCAGGTAAGCATAAATTATGTTTTCCGGCTTGGTTTTGGCGCCATTAATAGCACTACTGTCCCAGGCTCTCTGCGCAGTTTCTATTTGGTCTGTTCTGGAGTCGCATATGAGTTGTGCGATTCCAGTACGGACTAGTAGTGAATTATTTATCAAATATTTTGCCAGCAAATGGTTCCGGTGCTTCTTTGAAGGGATCGTTGTCTTTATAATCCTAGTGGCACTACGGAAGGTAGGAGCACTTCAGCAGCTGCTGAGGTATACAAGTTTATTTTTTGGGGACAAATTTAAACGTTTTTTACTGTGTAAAAGATCATTATTTCTCATTTTGCTGCATAAAAAGAGAAAGGAACCGTTTAAAATTTAAAAAGATAGTAACGGTTTTACCCCAAAATAAGTATTTTAATCTAACTGCTAATTTTCATTGCTTATTGGGTTTTTATGTGTATAACGTTTTTTACTGAATAAAAGATCGTTATTTATCATTTTGCTGCATAAAAAGAGAAAGGAACCGTTTAAAATTTAAAGAGACAGTAACGGTTTTATTCAAAAATAAGTATTTTAATCTAACTGCTAATTTTCATTGCTTATTGGGTTTTTATGTGCAAGTATGGACCAAGGGGACTTGCAAGATGTCGCCTGTGTTTATTATGCTTTGATGCTAATGCGGAACCACCAATCCTTTTCTGTCCTTCATGTATATCACAAAAGACTGTAAGCTATAGGGATAAAAAAAATTCTGACCCTGTCTCTTCTAAGGCAGATGTTGTCTAGGAATCTAATATTGAAGGTCAATTTATGCCGCAGCTTTCTCCCCAAGCGTCCCAAAATTGACCGCTCTCACAAACAGTGCCCTGCGGTTCTGCTATAGTCCCTGCGGGGATTTCTTTACAAGACATAGCTTCTCTTACGTCTTCAACTATTTCTGATGCCTTGTCTGCATTTTCTCTGTTACAGGGCAAGCATAAGAGAAAGGTCAGACATTCAGTAAGCGAGGTATCGGATGCTATTATTGCAATATCAGACGTGTCCTCTCAACAACCTGAAGAGGAGGGTGCTGTTGTGGCTTCTGAGGGAGAGAGTTCAGATTCAGATGGTTTATTACCTCTGACAGACTCGGAGGTGGTATCTTTCAGATTTAAATTAGAACACCTTCGTCTACGGCTTAGGGAGGTTTTAATTACTATAGACGACAGTGACTCCACATTTGTGGTTGTTCCCCAACAGTCTAGTAAACTAGATAGATATTTTGAGGTTGCTTCCTATACAGATGTATTTCCAGTCCCTAAAAGAGCTACTGAAATCATTACTAAGGAGTGGGACAACCGGGTATCCCCTTTTCTCCCTCTCCTATTTTTAAGAAAATGTTTCCTATAGCCGACACTGTTAAGGAGGCTTGGCAAACAGTCCCTAAGGTAGAAGGAACAGTTTCTACCCTTGCTAAAAGAACTGCTATTCCTATAGAATATAGTTGTGCTTTCAAAGACCCCATGGATGAAAAATTAGAGGGGTTACTCAAAAAAATGTATGTACACCAGGGTCTGCAGTGGCAGCCGGCTGTGTGTATTGCCACTGTTACTAGTGCGGCGGCATATTGGTTTGATGCTCTATCTGAGGCCCTCTGGACTGAGACTTCTCTGGATGAGATCCAAGATAGGATAAAGGCTGTTAAACTTGCAAATGCCTTGATTTCGGATGCTTTCTTTCAAGTTATCAAATTGGGAGCAAAGATATCAAGTTTTTCTGTCTTGGCCCGCAGAGCTTTATGGTTAAAACCTTGGTCTGCAGATGTGTCTTCTAAGTCTAAGCTTCTAGCCATTCCATAAAAGGGGAAAACTTTGTTTGGACCCGATCTCAAGGAGATTATTTCTGATATCACGGGAGGTAAGGGTCATCTTCTCCCGCAAGATAAGAGAAATAAACAAAAGGGCCGTCAGAGTAATTTCCATTCCTTTCGAAACTTCAAGACAAATTCTTCCTCTCCCTCCTCTAAGCAGGAATAGTCTAAGCCTACATGGAGATCCAACCAGTCTTGGAACAAGGGCAAACAGCCCTAGAAACAGGTTGGTGACTCTAAGACAGTATGAAGGGCATGCCCCCGATCTGGGACTGGATCAGGTAAGGGGCAGACTATCCTTTTTTGTTCAAATCTGGGTTCGGGATGTTCAAGATCCCTGGGCAATAGAAATAGTGTCTCAGGGATACAAACTGGAGTTCAACGTTTTTCCCTCCAGAGGCAGATTTATAATTTCAAGAGGCGTTCTTACACTGTGTAGAAGACCTCTCCACTCTGGGAGTGATAGTTCCCGTTCTAGTGCAAGAACAAGGACTGGAATTTTGTTCCAATCTATTTGTAGTTCCCAAAAAAGAGGGAACCTTCAGACCAATTTTAGACCTCAAGAGTCTAAACAAGTTTCTCAGGGCGACGTCCTTCAAGATGGAAACTATTCGTTCTATTCTTCCAATGATCCAAGAGGGTCAATTTATGATCACTGTGGATTTAAAGGACGCGTATCTATATGTTCCCATTCAAAGGGATCATCACAAGTTCTTAAGGTTTGCTTTTCTGGACAAACACTACCAGTTTGTGGCTCTCCCTTTCGGTCTTACCACAGCCCCCAGAATCTTCACAAAGGTTCTTGGATCTCTGCTGGCGGGGCTTCGTTCAAGAGGCATTGCAGTGGCGCTTTATCTAGATGACATCCTAGTTCAGACGCAATCCTTTCAGCTAGCAAAATCTCACACAGACTTGGTATTGTCCTTCCTAAGATCTCACAGCTGGAAGGGGAATTTAGAAAAGAGTTTCTTAGTTCCACACACAAGAGTGACTTTCCTAGGAACCATAATATATTCTTTGTCAATCAAAGATTATCAAGACTTGTCTAGCCCTTCAGTCTTCTCTCGTCCTTCAGTGGCTCAGTGCATGGAGTTAATCGGATTGATGGTGGCGGCAATAGACATCATTCCGTTTGCTCGCTTTCATCTCAGGGCTCTACAGTTGAACATGCTGAGACAATGGAATGAAGATTATTCGGATTTGTCCCCTCGCCTTCTATTTGTGCTGGAGACATGGTATTCTCTTCAATGGTCGTTGTCTCTAGATCATCTCTCCCAAGGAACATGCTTTTGCAGACCTTCTTGGGTGATTGTGACAACAGATGCCAGCCTTCTAGGGTGGGGAGCAGTCTGGGGCTCCCTGAAGGCTCAGGGGATTTGGTCTCATGCAGAGTCCTTTTTACCCATAAACATTATGGAATTGAGAGCAATCTACAATGCTCGCCTAGCCCCGGTTAGCTTCGGCCCAGTTTATCAGGTTCCAGACAGACAACATAACGTCAGTGGCCTACATCAATCATCAGGGAGGAGCAGGGAGTTCCTTGGCGATGACAGAGGTATCCAAAATAATTTGGTGGGCTGAGGCCCATTCTTTTCTGTCTGCAATTCACATCCCAGGGGTGGACAACTGGGAGGCGGATTTTCTGAGCAGGCAGACCTTTCATCCGGGGGAGTGGGAACTCCATCCGGAAGTGTTCTCCAGTCTGATCCTCAAGTGGGGTCAGTGGGAGTTAGATCTCATGGCATCCAGGCAGAAGGCCAAGCTTCCGAGATACGGGTTGAGATCCAGGGATCCCCAGGCGGAGCTGATAGATGCCTTGCTGGCCCCTTGGACCTTCAATCTAGCATACTTGTTTCCTCCATTTACTCTTCTTTCTCTAGTAATTTTATCCAAACAAGGTTTTTCGGATTCGGTCATAGAGACCATGATTCAGGCTTGTAAACCTGTAACTAGAAAAATTTACCATAAGATTAGGCGTAAATATCTTTATTGGTGTGAATCTAAGGGCTACTCATGGAGTAGAGTTAGAATTCCTAGGATTTTGTCTTTTCTCCAGGAAGGGTTGGAGAAGGGGTTATCGACAAGTTCTCTAAAGGGTCAAATTTCAGCTTTGTCTGTACTGTTACACAAGCGTCTGGCGGATGTTCCAGATGTTCAGTCTTTTTGTCAGAATCAGGCCTGTGTTCAAACCAGTTACTCCTCTATGGAGTCTAAATTTAGTTCTCAATGTTCTTTAAGGGACTCCGTTCGAGCCTATGCATTCCTTAGATATTAAGTTGTTATCTTGGAAGGTTTTATTTCTGGTGGCTATTTCTTCTGCTCGCAGAGTATCAGAACTCTTTGTTACAGTATGAGTCTCCTTATCTTATTTTTCATGCAGATAAGGTAGTTTTGCGTACAAAAATAGGATTTCTTCCTAAGGACGTTTCTGATCGGAACATTAATCAGGAGATTGTTGTGTTTTCTTTGTGTCCTACTCCTTTTTCTAAGAAGGAAAGGCTTTTGCACAATTTGGACATGGTCCATGCCTTAAGGTTCTACCTGCAGACGACTAAGGACTTTCGTCGTTCTTCTTCCTTATTTGTGGTTTTCTCGGGAAAATGTAAGGGACAGAAAGCTACGGCTACTTCTTTCTTTTTGGCTGAGGAACATCATACATTTTGCATATGAGACTGCTGGACAACAGCCTCCTGACAAAGTTGCGGCCCATTCCACAAGGGCTGTTGCTTCCTCATGGGCATTCAAGAATGAAGCTTCTGTGGAACAGATTTGCAAGGCTGCAACTTGGTCCTCTCTTCACACTTTTTCAAAATTTTACAATAAGTTCCCTGTCTTGTCCCTCCCGTATCATCTGTGTACTCTAGCTTGGGTATTGAATCCCATTAGTAGTTAAGATGATCCGTGGACTCATCGTGTCTTAAAAAAGAAAAGAAAATTTATGCTTACCTGATAAATTTATTTATTTTTTAACATGATGAGTCCACAGCCCGCCCTGCTCTTTTAGACAGGTTATGGGTTATTGTAAACTTCTGCACCTTGACTTTTCCTTTCTCTTCCTAACTTCGGTTGAATGAGGGAGGAGCTATTTAACAGCTCTGCTGTGGTGCTCTTTGCCGCCTCCTGCTGACCAGGAGGTGAATATCCCATTAGTAATTAAGATGATCCGTGGACTCATCGTGTCAAAAAAGAAATAAATTTATCAGGCAAGCATAAATTTTCTTTTTATAAAACATTTCTTATTTCTATTAGCTGCACCTGTTTATCATCAGAACGTTTATCCCACTGATCTGTGACTGATTCTTGTTGTTAGGAAAGACCTTAGTAAGTGTATTCTGCACCTTCAGCTGCTGCTGTTTATGTCACATGATCACAGACTTAAAGGGACAGTGTCCTGTAAATTTGGTTTTCCCTTAACATAACAAGAAACCCCAAATGTTTTTCATCATTTAAATGGAACATATACTTTTCAACAACTTTCCAACTGATTTCAATTATGATATTTGCTTCATTCTCTAGATATCCTTTATTAAAGCAGTGCACTACTGGGAGCTAGCTGAGCACATAAGGTGAGCCAATGGCAAGAGGCTTGTATGTGTGACTACTAATCAGCATCTAGAGCACCATAGTGCATTATATGCTTTGCCACAAAGGTCCCCAAGGGAATAAAGCAGATTTGCATAATAGAAGAAAATTGGAAAGTTGTTTAAATTCTAATCATAAAAGTTTAATTTTAGCTTTGCTGTCCCTTTAATGTGTTTCTAATGACTTGTTTTACCGGTGTATAAAATAGTATAAAGAATATGGGAAATTTCACCTCTAGCTTTATTTTTTATATAAAATAACTGTTTGCTGGCGAGCGGAGCGTGCAGGCGCCCGTGATGTCTGCAGCTTTCTGAAGCTTTGAGTGCGGTCCGCTTAAAACCCGCCACTGGCCAGCATCACATCCCAAAAAATTGCACAAGTTACTGGGGAAATGGGGAAAGTACAGGACTAGCTCAGCCCTAATCCTAGTGGCCCTCCAAGACCTACCCGATCACGTCTGTGGTCTACTTATACATGCCGCTGTTAGCTTTAATACTAGGTCGCATCCAAGCTGTGGCAATCTGGCCGAACACCACCAAATGCCCTGAGACCACGGCAGAGCCCTCTCCGGCTCCTACAACCTCCTGTTCTAATGTACTCTACCTAAGGAGAGTTAAGGGTAACACTAGACATGATCCTCAAGATTTACCGCTGTGACGCAGCAATCATCTCCATGAGACTCAGCATACATGGCCTGAGAAACTTTAGATATCGGCTTCAAACAGTAAGTCCTGCATAATAGTTTTACATCTCAACCGCTAACTCTAAAAAGATTGCTGCGTGACACAATCCAGATCATAGACTTATGCAATTAGCAGATACATCTTGTGCAGACTACCTACATATCTCATCCATGTGTACTAGATATCTGAATGTCATGGTGATATGATACGACTCAGAACAAACTGAATAAGAAAACACATCTAAATAGACAAGTAGGTTTTAATACCCACTCACAGGGAACAACCCTAACCCCATAGGCAACAACCAACTTACAGAAAATAATCTGCCTCAACTACGACTTATCATGGCACATCACAGAACTTCTAAAGCGGATAAACTAACCAGAGCCGCACCCACACACAAGCCCCAATCCTGTTAATACATTCTTTAAACAAATGTATAGAAAGAAAATTACAGACCCTCCTTCCACAGACTGTGAAGAAGACATTCTAACAGAGAACACTGATAACGTTGCACAAACCAGCCTTCTAGAACCTACACCAGTAAATGCTGATGGCCCTGTTACTCTGAAAGCGATGAAAGCTCTTATTTCACCGGTCAAATCATGCATAAAAGTAGAATGTGCCGACTAAAAGAGAGACATTAATGAGCTTGGATATAGGGTTGAAGCCCTGCAGGATGAACGAGAAGAAATAGCTAAAGACATGACAGATATGTCACAAAAAAATATGTCTACAGAAAGAACAGGTCACAGATCTAGAACAAAAGTTAGACGACACAGAGAACAGAACTCAACGCAACAACCTTCAAATCAAAGGGATACCTGAGAAGGTGCCTGGCAACGCAATTCACGACTACCTCCAAGAGATATTTCAATCCCTGGCAATAGCGAACTCTGTTGTTATTCAAGAAATCCCTCTGGAAAGAGCTCACCGCACACTTCGCCCTAAGCCTACAGAAAACCATCTTCCCAGAGATATTGTGGTGTGCTTTCAGAGCTTCAGGGATAGAGAAAAGATACTGAACTTTTCTAGACAACAGCACAAATTTACATACTTAGGTGCAAAGATCCAATTCTTCCAAGACCTCTCCATCAAAACATTGCAGAGAAGAAGAGACTTTAACATCCTAACTACGCATCTAAGATCCTTGAAGGTTCCCTATAGATGGGGCTTCCCTGTATCCATCCAAACTATCAAAAGTGGGAAACGAATCGAATGTACAGACCCATCCAGCACAGCTTCCTTCTGTGCTGCACTGGGAATAATAGCTCCAGATGTTCCTACAATGTAATCTCAAGCTTCCAAATCGGTTGTTGCAGTTCGACCCAAACCTCAAAGAAGCACCTGCTCAGAAGTAGCTAGTAAACTCAGCAAGAAGAAACTTACATCTGAAACCCACACCGCATCAGATGTTACCTGAAATTCTGCTACTAAACAGAAAGACATTCTAACATTAATCACCATCTATGACTCTAGGAGTATGTGAGCTCTTTCAATCTTAACGTTAATAACTATTACCTACTATGATAATGAAGTATGTTTAATTATTCAGAGTTGCTTAACATTGTTCATGTTGTTATTAATGTTGATTTGACATAGCAATACAGTTTCCAATTGTGCTCTCAGACACATGTTTGTAGTCTTTACAATGTTTAAATGTCAGGATTTCTGAGGTTTTTGTATTTTATTTATCTTTTGTCTAATGCTATGACATTCATTCATTAGAGTATAAATACCCTTGTCCCTCTTTTTTCAATTTTTCAATATAGTTGAACCAGGTCACTAAACATCCTTGATGTACTATAACCTGTTTCCCCACCCAACTTTGTTACCATGCAATAATTCATATCCACCAGTGGTGGGTTTCAACATACCATATCTAGCCCCCTTCTCTACAGTAAAGTAGACTACTAAACCTAATTCTCTTCTTTCTCCTCACCTTCTTTAACTTTATTCTAACACTTTTCCCCTTCCCTTCCCTTTAGCCAACTTCAATCTTTATCTGGTACATACTACACTTCTGCTTTGATAGAACCACACATATTACGGTCATATCTGATCCCCATAGTAATACCTCCCACACACGCAAATAAATGAGTAAACACGTAACGCTTAAAACTTTTGCAATAGCAATGCAAAATGTTAAAGGGTTCTTATCCCCAGAAAAGAGGTCAATTGCCTTCCATGACTTCTATAAAAAGCGAATTGACCTTCTTTTAACCCAAGAAATGCACTTTAGAAAAATCAAAGAACCCAAACTGTCTACATATTACTATGACCAGCACTTTCTTAGCTCAAACCCAGGTAAAAAAGGTGTGGGTATCTCCATCAGAAAAGGCTCCTCCTTTGAACTACTAAATAAATATTCTGACACTGACAATAGAGTTTTAATAATCGTGGGCTTACTATATGGTATACCCCTCACAATAGCTAATATATACGCCCCCAACCGACCGACACCAACCTTTTTTTGTAAGGCACTTAACCAACTAATAGATAATGCTAAAGGCCCAACTATTATAGGAGGAGACTTTAATTTTCCACTCAACCCAGCAATAGATACATCCACAGGGAAATATTATATGGGAAATAGAAGAACAAAGGCTAACTGGCATGCTCTCCAAACCCTTCCACTATATGACACCTTGCAGATTACACATCCCACTTCTTGGGACTATACCTTCTCACATCCACAAAACTCCTACTCCCACCTTGACTACATACTTTGTGACCAAACCACACTATCTAACGTAAAAGATTCTAAGATAACCCATACGGTATGGTCATACCACAGCACAGTGATTAACACTTTCACTTTGTCCTCTATACCACTTAGCCGTGCAAGCTGGAGGCTCAATGATCATATATTTTCTCATCCTTACTGACATCAAGGAGAGAACAGTTGAATTATTTTATTTTAATAATCCCCTAGACACTTCTAACTCCAACAATTGGGAAGCATACAAATGCTATATATGGGGGGAACTCATCAAACACACGAAGAGACAACATCAACAAAGAACTGCACAATATAATATTCTTACCTCTAAACTTATGCAATCCGAACTGGAACATAAAATTAATCCGACTTCCCCTCAACAGCGGGATAGAGACACTTTAAATAATTATATAATTAAAAATGCGCATTTGCGCTCCCTCACTATGAAAGCAAAGTTTTTTGAAAGCAATAAAATGGGTCGCATGCTAGCTAGATCCCTCAAAAAAAGGAATTGCAAAACATTTATTAAAAACATTAAAAGCCATACGGAACGCACCTCTTTCGATAGTAGAGCCATACTACAGGACATCAATATACAATTTAGAATCGTGCAATCCCAATTCTAAAACAAATCTGATTACAGATTATCTAGTGAAAAAGAAGCAGTCTTGCTTAGAATAACAGTTCCTTTATTAAACATCAACAACAGTCAGATTTGTTAACCTTGGGAAACATGTAGATCTAAAACCCAGGGATGCTCTCCTCCTTTATAAACCCAAGGACAGGGACAATACATTCAAAGGGGTTTATTGTGCCCAATACTCCAAAATTTGTGGAATAATTAAACAACATTTTCCCCTATTGGCAGCGGACGATAAATTGACTGACTTGGTACGTCAGGGTGTAAGATGCTCTTGTAATTAATGTCCAACTTTGGCATCCCTCCTTTCTCCTACGCAACTTAAACCGCAAACTAGACCACAAAGCTCTTGGCTTAGACATTTAGGTATGTTTCGCTGTGGTCACAGAAAATGTAAACCCTGTGACTATGTACAAGTCAGCGATACCTTTACATCTACTGCCAATGGTCTAACTTATCCCATTAAGACCTGCTTAAATTGTACCTGTACTAATGTTATCTACCTTATTACATGTACTCTGTGCAAAATACAATATGTAGGTCTTACATCTAGAGATATCAATTCATGTATTTGAGACTATACTGTATGTCCACTTTGTCTAGGGGGAAATCTACTACCCCCCAAGTACAACATTTTGCCACCTCACATAATTGTGAATTACATACATTCAGATGGACAGCCATTGAGAAGGTTATGGTACCTAAGAGAGGAGGCAACATTGACACCCTCCTAGCTAAACGTGAGCTGTTCTGGATCTTCACTTTGTGGACCAGAACACCCCATGGTTTAAATTCTAAATACGACCTCATACATTTTTGGGAGTAGTAGTATGTACCCCCTTATGCTTTTCATGGTTTTATACTTGGTTCCCCTTTTTACATAACGTTATATTCATTTCTCTCCTTTGTTCCCTATGACTTTCCCTTCTCCCATATACTCAGGTATCATTTTGATGACTGTCTATATTGGATTTCCCTTACTCTTTGTACAGGTAGTATCTGTACAGGCAGTATTTATGTATTCTATACTTGGCACTTTTTTTGTGCACTTTCTGGACGGGCAGTCCATATGATATGTACAATAAATTATATTATATCATTAAATTAAGCTATATAAATAGATCCATTATGCTAGATTATTGTACACATATTGTTCCTCACCATTTCAATGATGGACAGTATGGTATTTAGTGACTTGTATCTTCTCATACTCCTGTATTATTCTACTCTAATTTATAGCATTTACTCTTTGTTACCTACTTTCCACGAGCACATCTTTGCTATTACTATATTGTCCTTTTTTACAGTACATTATAGGGCTGCAACAACTAATCGGTAAGTTTGATCATAAAAATAGTTGTCAACAAATCTCATTATCAATTAGGTGGTCAGCGATTTGTTGGTAAGTTGCACAGCTCCAGCTGATTTAATCTGATCTACTGCAACTAAGATTGTGGAAAAAAAATTGAATGTATTTATTTTTTTAATCTTTTCTATCCGATTAATCGGATAATAATCATCTGATTAATCGGATAGAAAAAAATAAAATAAATAAAAATTAACAATTAACCAACTAATCGCTGACCACCTAATTGATGAAGAGATTCTTTGACAACTATTTTTATGATCAATCTTACCGATTAGTTGTGGCAGCCCTAGTACATTATATTAACATTTTTATATCATATAACATGTACTATAGCACTATCTATATTGTTTCATTATATATATATATATATATATATATATATACACCGCACTTTGTACTTTTTTTACATTTATGACAGTGTGTTTAATACGGTATTTGCCATTTCTTTTATATATATTTTGTATTGCTTCATGAAATATTTCATATAGTTTTTGTGCTCCTGTTACGTGTTTTATGTATGTACCTACTTGTGTTCTCATCTTCTCATGCAGCATATTGGGTTAATCTCTTTCTTTGCACAGCATCTGAGGGTGTTTTAATCAATTAGTTTTAACCAATTAGAATGAGCCTTACCCCTTATATTCACCTGTAAGGTGGAGCACTACAGGTTATGTTTACGGCCCATGTCCAAAACATGTCAACCGTCTAGTGCTCTCACCCTCTGTTTGCACTCTGAACCTGCATGGATTTCTTAATCTTGATATTTAATAAAATAACTTTTATTCTAAGCAAGACTGCTTCTTTTTAACTGTGATTACCACCAGCTGCTTGGTCCTTGCTGTATTACTCTTGCTGTGAGCACTGTACCGGGCAAAGAAAGTCCCCACCCTACCCCTCTTCTCATGCCGACACGCCTACTCTGACATCATCTCCTTACAGCTCAGTGCCGTACCCAGACAGAAGCTCTAATCGAATGGGCAGAATGGGAAACTTTGTGCTGAGTAAGTTCTCAGCCCCATAAGGCATACGGATCCCTGGATGCTTTGCACAGCTTCTGAGGGTGTTTTAATAAATTAGTTTTAACCAATTAGAGGAAGCTCTATTCTAAACCATTCTGACGGCCAACTAGAGCTGCATGATAGGAGAAGTGACCCCTTGCTGGCTATCCTGATATGGATGCTCTGAGATTTTGGACTTTCCAGGGGTGAGTAGGCTATAGTAAGACCCGGATACCTAAATAAGTGTATGTGCAGTTTTGCATTCTAACGGGTACTCACACTTTCTACTGGGTTTTTTTTGTGTATGCTGTGGGATATTTCATCTTTCTTTCACTATATAGATTATCTAGCCCATATTAACCTCCCATCCCTTACAGCAGAAGACTCCACAACCTTAGACCAACCATTTTATATACAATAAATTCTAATGGCTATAAAATCCCTCCCACCTGGTAAAGCCCCAGGCCCAGATGGCTTCACCCCCAAATTCTACCATCTACTTAAAACACAATTAAGCCCACAACTCTTTACTCTATTCCAATTGATAGACCAGACTGGCTATCTCTCCAAACACCTCTTGGAGGCTACCATATCGGTGATCCCTAAACCAGGCAAATGCCCTGATCAAGTAGGTAACTATAGGCCAATATACCTATTGAACATAGATGTAAAACTACATGCTAAGATTCTAGCCACTTGTATAAATAAAGTCCTACCTACCTGATCCATACTGACCAGGTGGGCTTTATCCCAGGCATAGAAGCCAAAGACAATTCCATTTGTGTACTTCAAACTCTACATTACTCCAATAATAGCAAAACCCCAATTATTTTGCTCTCTACGGATGCTGAGAAGGCTTCGACAGGGTGGACTGGGAGTTCACGTGGTCCACCTTGTCAAAATTCGGGTTCTCTACCAAATTAATTACAAGAATAAAGTTAGTTGTACACTAACCCTACTGCTGTAATCCGCGCTAATGACTCAACTTCTGACAAATTTTCCATTAAAAACAGTACCCGACAGGGTTGCCCCCTATCACCCCTCCTATTTGCCCTTATGGTTGAGACTTTTGCTACACATATCCGATGTAATCCAAACATCAAAGGGCTGAAATTTGGCCCCATAGAACAAAAATGCCTACTGTCCGCAGATGACATTATCTTCACCATAGGCTCCCCAAGCACATCCATCCCCACTCTCCTAAAAGAACTTGATACATATAAAGTGAACTCTAACTTTACAATCAACATGGACAAATCATCCCTCCTACCCATTAACCTGATGACAGACAAAACCACATATATAACTTCAAACACCCTAATCTCAATCTCCAACTCTATACGCTACCTAGGCATCAATATTACACCAGACATAACAGAGCTATTCAGTTTAAATTATCTTCCATTGCAAACTGATACCCAGAAGCTTTTAGAATTATGGCATAAACAGGGCCATTTATTGTGGATCGGTTGTGTAAATGCTGTAAAAATGACAATCCTCCCAAAATACCTTTTATCTATTTCAAGTACTCCCACTTTATCTACCCTCTCACTATTTGACATCACAACAGAAACAAATAGAAACATTTATATGTTCATACCACCGACCAAGAGTAGAAAAAACGACTTTATACCTAAACAGGGAAGATGGCGTCCTAGGAATTCCCAAACTGACTACTTTAGGGCTACCCATCTAGCACGTATTGCTGCATGGAATCATAACAACCCTTTTAACCCATGGGTCCAACTAGAAGCAGCGCTCCCCAATCTTCCTTCTTTGGGCGAGATGTGTTGGATCCCTAAAAGATACAGACCAATAAAATGCACCACCAACTACTATGTTGCAAGCACACTCAAAACATGGGACAAAACCATCCAATTAAATCACACAATCTCATGCCAAAAATCCCCTCTCACCCCACTCTGGGGACACCCATTGTTCCTCCAGCCCGAATTGACACAAACAATCTCCATAATCGATCAATTACAACAACTACCAATATCTTCACTGTTTAAAGACGGACATTTCAGAATGCAAAATGACTTACAACATATAGGAACACCTTTTCACAAATGGTTTGTATGTCTTCAAATTCGTCACGCAATTCAAATAAATCCACATAAGCTAAATTTTGTTAGACCTAACACACAATTTGAATCCTTATGTATTCATTTATACTATGCTTAGAGGCTGCTTTCCAACACATAAACCCCTAGACATAACTAAGTGGGAAAAAGAAATGCAAGAAACGTTTAAAGAAGAACAATGGAGCAAATTCTTTAAATTGACTAAGAAAGCATCAATCTCCCCAATCATTGTAGAACTTAACTACAAAATCATATCAAGATGGTACCTCACACCCCACTGACTCCACAGTATTTTCACTGGTGCCTCCTCACTGTGTTGGAGACATTGCGGGGAAAAGGCACTCTCCCATATCTGGTGGCATTGCACTCATATAAAAACATTTTGGGAGAACATCACCTTAAAGGGACATGAAACCCCAAAATTTTCTTTTGTAATTCAGATAGAGAATATAATTTTTAACAACTTTCTAATTTACTTATATTATCTAATTTGTTTCATTCTCTTGGTATGCTTTGTTGGAGTAGCAATGCACTAATGGTTTCTAACTAAACACATGGGTGAGCCAATAACAATCAGTATAAATATGCAGCCACCAATCAGCTGCAAGAGCCTAGGTTCTCTGCTGCTTCTGAATTTGCCTAGATAAACCTTTCAGCAAAGGATAACAAGAGAAGGAACCAAATTAAATAATAGAAGTAAATTGGAAAGTTGTGTAAAATTGTATTCTTTATCTGAATCATGGAAGAAAATTTTGGGGTTTCATGTCCCTTTAAACATTAACTCAATATTAGGCAGAACACTCGAACTTCGCCCTTCCATAATACTCCTCAATGATCTCCCCCAAATCCCCTGCCTGTATCATAGGAAATTGTTACAATGTATGATAAATTGCGCCAAGAGATTTAATAACTAGATTTTGGAAAAAAGGGACAACACCCACCTTACAAATGTGGCTAAAGTAAGTGATCATGTTCTCTCTTTGGAAAAACTCCACTACTGCTTTCAAGGTAAAGCTGATTTTATCTTAGACATCATATTTATATGGGACCAGAAAACAACAATATAACCTAAAGTACCTGTGACACAAAACCTTCTTCTCATCTCCCCCCTCCTCCCCCTTCTTTAACTTATTTCCTCTCCTACTTTTCCACCTCTTTAGAAATATCCTTCATTTCTTTACGGTCACGCAGCTACACTGATTATAGTGCCTCTAATTTATGTTATCAACAGTGACTGTAATTTGTATTTATATTTTACTTTATTCCACAAATGTTATGTGCTAATGTTATTCATGTTGTGTTCATTTTTAAAAAATTCAATAAAAAACTATTTAATTAAAAAAAAACTGTTTGCTGTTTGTAATTTATTTTCATTATTAAATTGTACTCAGCCTTTTAATGACCTGAGGCTCCGGCTCCTACTTAGCATATGCAGGAGATCACATTATATAAAAACATATGAGTCTGTTATTGGCTGATATCTGTCACATGGTACAGGGGCAGAACTACATTTATCAGAAAACAATCTACTATGACTTTAAAAAGAGAAGTAGGTTTTATTGCATTGTATTTTTATTATGCATTTGTTGATTTTGTAATTCTATATGTTATGGTTCTTTTAAATGGACTGAATTTGCCAAAAGAACATCTCATTATATTATCACTCCTTGTAAACAAAAAATCTTTCTTTTCTTAACTCTATCCAAGATAACAATTGAAATGAACATTTTAGTGCCTATCTTGCCGTGTGATTTAAGACAACTCCGTATTGACCAAGAGAAGTTAAAGGACTGGGGGTGGAGCACATGACAAAATGTCTGACAGTGAGAATTAGTAGGAAGTACAATACCAATACTGCAGTATCCAATTTAACTTATATTTAAACAACTGATATTTAACATTTCTTTCAGGAGAAAATATTGTTTCATATAAATGACAGAAAACAAAGAATATAATATATTTGTAAAGTTGTGATATGGTCCCACTTAAATAGATTTTCTACCATTATGTTGTATAGATCTGGGAGATTCATATTTAAGGGGCAATTATAACACCCACAGAGCTAACTGTACTAAATGCTTGTGCTGAATCAATAGCACATATGTAATAACCTAATCAGCTGATCTGTATCACATGCAATGTAATTATAACACTCACAGAGCTAACTGTACTAAATGCTTGTGCTGAATCAATAGCACATATGTAATAACCTAATCAGCTGATCTGTATCACATGTAATGTAATTATAACACCCACAGAGCTAACTGTACTAAATGCTTGTGCTGAATCAATAGCACATATGTAATAACCTAAACAGCTGATCTGTATCACATGAATTGTTATGTGTGCCTTTAATGATACCATACGTACAGTTAATCAGAACCATTATTTATTATTATCAGTCTAAACCATTTAATATACTTTTTACAGACACAGCCAGAGCACTGAGAGATATCCGGTATTGCTGTAACTGGAGTGAATAAGGGAACCTTCTTCCTGAGCACAGACATTGGAGCCTGTTATCAGCATGAACTCATATGTGTTAGGTGAGTAAAATAGATATTATGCTGACTTTAATTACTGGGAAAATAGATCACTCATTAAACAAATATAAGCTATTATATTTATATCTTCATCTTTTAAGTACATTTGTGTCAGTGACTGTTATAAAGAAGGAGCAACCCCCATTGAGCTGAGGGGGATGGTAATAAATACTACTTCCCCCCCCTCTGTCCTTTTAGACAGACCATGTCCAACAACTGCCTAACTTCACCCCCTGACCTGGTTCATTACTCAGAACACCTGCAACTACACCTTCCCCCGTCCTGACCTCGCTCATGGAACATCCATAACTGCACTTATGCCTACATTGTTCCCATGTGTGTAACACCCATAACTCAGTCATTTAGTTTACTATGATGTAGTAATGTTTACATTCTATGTCATCCTTTTTTAATTTGTGATTTACATGTAAATACATTTAATAATACAAAACAGAAGGCATTTTTGAGTATAAAATCCAAATCCACTGTGTGATAGGATGTCAGGTCCTGGAGGCTCCAAAAAAAAGGGCAGTAGCTCTACAGGTAAATTTGAAAAATCAGTTTTTTCCAGGCTCTTCTCTGATCTATTGGTCAGCGATATTTGGAGATTAAGACATCCTACTGATAGGGATTTTACGTGTGTATCAAAGGCGAAGGCCTCAAGCTCACGCATAGATTTATTTTTATTTCTGACGCTTTGATTCCTAACGTATACTCAGATAAAATACATAATGTTTTTCTATCAGACCATGCGCCGGTAGAACTTGCTCTTGCCTATGATGGCCCAATCTCGAATAGAAACACATTAAGATTTCCCGTACATTTATATAGATCAGATGCGTTTCGTGAATTCCTATTACATGCCTGGACGGATTTTATCACTGATAATAAAGAACATAGCTCATCCCCAGAGCTGTTCTGGGAGACTGCCAAAGCGGTGTTAACAGGTAACATAGTTTCCTATGTAGCACATGTCCGCCGGAAAGCACAAAAAAGATTTATCGCTTTGAGTAAAGAGATAACGCACGCATACCAGAAGTTTTGTGAAACTAAATCTAGACCTCACTTTAATCTCTATATAGAAGCTAAGATATCCTTAGATACCTTTGTGAAACGTCAGGCAGCTCAGGGACTCCTTAAGAGAAACTCCATATATCTACGCTATGGAAATAAGGCAGGTAAGCTCATGGCCTCTCTAGTAAATAAAAGATCCATAAAAAAAATATTGCTCTTATAGAGGGAAAACCTTTACAAAAACCCAGGATATTCTTACCTGCTTCGAAGATTATTATAAGCAATTATATACTAGACAGGTAGATATTGAGCATACCAGTAAGGTACCTTTCTGGGAAAATATTAAATTACCTCAACTATCACAAGAACAATTATCTAACTTAAATGCTCCCATCACTATAGAAGAATTAAATAATACAATATCTTCCCTCGCATTGGGGAAAACTCCTGGGCCTGACGGCCTTCCAATCGAATTTTATAAGATCTTACAATCACAGCTATCCGAAATCTTACTGAAATTGTTCAACACATACTTCATAGAAAAGGCTACCCCCTCGGTATTTTTCTCACTAGCTAATATCACTCTTATTCCTAAAAAAAATAAGGATCATACACTGACTGAAGCGTATCGACCGATATCACTTCTTAACTCAGACTACAAAATATATACGAAAATATTAGCCTCTAGGTTACAACCACTCCTGCCAGATATCTTACACGCAGATCAGACGGGTTTTGTCACAGGCAGATCTTCGGTCGTGAATCTATGTAGAGTTCTACACATAATTAATCATTACTGGGCTAGTAGAAATGATTCAAATACGCAGGGAAAGGAGGCCTTCCTGCTATCCTTGGATGCAGAGAAGGCCTTCGATCGTGTTGAATGGCAGCATCTTCTGAAGACCATGAGACTTTTCAATATACAGGGCCCTTTCTTACAGGCAGTTTCTAATATGTACACTGCAGCAAAGGCACGAATAATGGCTAACTTTTTTTTTTCAGGTGATATTCCCCTACAAAGAGGAACCAGACAAGGCTGCCCACTTTCGCCCCTCCTTTTTGATCTAGCCTTGGAGCCTCTGGCTCATAAGCTACGCCAAACATATGAAGGAATCAATATTAAAGACTCTTATCATCACCTAGCACTCTATGCAGACGATATGCTACTTTTCGTAAATGATCCTGCAAACTCTATTCCGAAAATTCTTAATATTATAGAAGAGTTTGGCACCTTTTCAGGTTACAAAATAAACATATCAAAATCTGAAATATTATGGTTAAGAAAGTGGTCATACAGTAGAACAATATATCCCTTTAAAGAGGTCACCTCATCTCTAACTTACTTAGGTATTCTCCTTCATCTGAACCCTAATCTTATTTACCAGCTTAATATTACCAGACAATGCATGCAAAGTTCCCAGCAGCTTGATAGCTGGTCTCTGCTACCGTTATCTCTATCAGGTCGTATTAACTTAATTAAAATGGTTATACTACCACGAATCTTATACACCTTATCCATGTTACCTTTTTTATTGAACAGAGAAGATCTCATATTACTTAATCAAGCTATTAAACGCTTTCTCTGGAAAAATAAAAAACCACGTATAGCAGTGGGAAAACTTTGTCTTCCATACTCCGATGGCGGACTGGGACTACCAGACTTTAGATTCTATAACTGGGCACTTCTTTTAAGACTGGTACTTGACTGGCAGCTGGATACTGCACATTTTTATCATAAAGACTTAGAACAAGCCGCTCTGGGGGATATTAACATATCTTTTCTCCCCTACACGGATAAGAGTAAACTACCCCTAGTGGTTAAAAACAATATCTTATATAATGACCCACTGCGAGTCTGGAAGCTATCTCTTAAACATTTGAGCATTTCCCAACCTGATCCTAAATACATACCCTTAATAGGAAATCGTGATTTCCCCACAGGCACAGAATCCTTGCCTTTTCGAGTATGGGAGACCAAGGGGATAAATGTGGTCGGTTGCCTCCTGGATCAGTCCACTCACACAGTGAAATATTTCCAGGAATTAAATAAACAATTTAATATACCTCATACCCACTTTTTCGCCTACCTACAGGCAAGGCACTATATTAACAACCTTAAAGACAAAAATAAAAACTTTTGGTCTCCCTCACCCTTTGTGCCCATACATGCCGCATTTAAAAGTGGACGGTACTCAATTACATTAATTTATCAAATTTTATTACGTAAAACCGTATCAGAACTACAAGAATCTCTCTTAGACAAGTGGAAGCTAAGGATCGGAAATATAACTACTCTAATTCTTAAAACGAGTCTAGAAAAGACTAAAAAAGCTACCCTATCCTCGCAACTGAGAGAATCTCAGGTTCGTATGCTGAATCAAGACTATCTTACTCCTAAACGTATCTCACATTGGAACTCGTCGATTGATAACCAGTGTGTTAAATGCTTAATACATGCCCCAGATTTATACCATTATTTCTATGACTGTCCTCACATTAAGAATTTCTGGGGCAGGTTGCAATACTGGCTATTAACAACCTTTAAGCTCAAACTCACTATTGGACTAGAGATGATTTGTTTTTTAAACTGGGATATTAGTCTTAATAGACTCTGTCCTATTCTACCTTTAATCTTCCTACTAGCCAGAAACTGTGTTCTGTCTCTGTGGATAGAGAGGAAATGCCCTATGGTAAAACATCTTATTCATAAATTGTGGATACATCTACTCATTGAGCAATACGATGCTCAATTGGACACAATACAACGTTCATTGACGTTTCTTAAAAAATGGGAATGCTATATAAAAACTCTAGATACACAAAAGCAAAAACAGATACTGCTCCCCTTCTTACAAACAGAATACATGCTAAATGCCCATTTGAGAGGTGAATGGTCCTTGGTGTATAGAGATTAGGATTGGATGGGATAGCTTCTATATAGACTAGATGGGCGGGGGGGGGTCAAGGGGTTGAGGAGAGGAAAATCTGTATCTTCATGTTCCCTAATCTCCTTTTTTTTTTTTTTTTTTTGTGATCCCGGCAACAGAAACACTATTGGACAGGATAGTCCAATGCAAAAAAAAAAACTCAACTAATTAGTTTTACACATCTGAGAGGGCATAGGGGGAGGGGGGACGAAATAGAGGGGAAAAAAATAAAACTGTTTATCACTTTGAATGTATCAACACCCAATGGAATGGGTTTATTTGTATCGCCAACTTTGTTCAATAAAAAGAAATTTAAATAAACAAAAAACAAAACAGAAGGCATTTTTGAGTATAAAAAA
>NC_069503.1:40656457-40773957 GCF_027579735.1 Bombina bombina
CTTTCTCTCTCTTTCTTTCTTTCTCTCTCTTTCTTTCTTTCTTTCTCTCTTTCTTTCTTTCTCTCTTTCTTTCTTTCTTTCTTTCTCTCTTTCTTTCTTTCTTTCTTTCTTTCTCTCTCTTCTTGTCATAAAGGTATCTTTGGGCACCATTTTGTGACTAGAAATTGTGTTTGTAGAGTGAATAGAAATAATTTAAAATGAGTGACCAAATTAAATTTGCATCATGGAATGTAGGGGGGATCACGTCACCGTGGAAAAGGAAAAATATTCTTAAACAATTAAAAAAACAAGCTATAGATATAGCAATGCTACAAGAAACACATCTCAAAGAACAAGAGATCAATAACCTCAAAACAGGATGGGTGGGAGAGGTAGTTGCAACACCATGTGCGGCTAGGAAAAAGGGAGTGGCAATACTACTCAATAAAGCTCTGGAATATAAAATTATAACAAAAGAATTAGACACAGAAGGAAGATTTATAATCTTGCAGATTAAAATAAAAGAAAGAATTTTAGTATTATACAATATCTATGGCCCTAATAAACTAGATAAAAGAAAATGGATTGATTACTGCTATTTTAATAAAAAAATATGAAAACAAACTTGAAATATTATGGGAGGCGTTTAAAGCTGTTATTAGAGGGGAAGTAAAGGCATATTTAGTCAAAAATAAAAGAATTGCACAACAGAAGGACCTCCAACTAGCAGCACAAGTTCAAAATTGTTATAATGCTTATTTAAGTGACACCTCTAGAGACCTATGGGACAAATATATAAAAGCCAAACAGATAAGGGAAATTTTTCTCATCCAAAAATGAAGACAAGAAGAACTTAGAACAAGAGCGATAGATAAAGAAGGATTAGAAGAATTAAACAAACCAGTAATGCAAGAAGAAATAAAAAAAACAATAGATAGAACAGCAACAAATAAATCACCAGGTCCTAACCAGTTACCAATAGAATTATATAAACTAATAAGTGAAGAAATAACCCCTACATTGGAAAGACTTTTCAACATGATATTTATAAAGAATGAAATGCACTCTAAATACTTTACAGCATCATTAATTTCATTAGTTCTTAAAAAAGAGAAGGATCCAGAAGAGATGGGATCATACAGACCCATCTCATTATTAAATAATGACTATAAAATATTTATGAGTGTTATTGCACAGAGATTGAAGAAAATGATGGGTTCTTTAATACACAGAGACCAAGTGGGCTTTATGCCTAATAGGAGTTCAACAACTAATCTGAGGAAGTTACAATTAATAATTGATTATTATTGGAACCAAACTAAAAAGGAAGTTAATAGAAAGCAAGCAGATGTAGCAACTACATCTATTGATGCAGAAAAAGTGTTTGATATGATCACATGAGATAATTAATTTACAACAATAGAAACATTTGAGATTACGGATATTGGATATATGACACCTAGTTTTGCACTGCAAAAAGGAACTATACAGGGTTGCCCTTTATTGTCATATCTATTTAATCTAGCTATAGAGCCTCTTGCCATCCTTTTGAGAAAAGAAATTGAGGGTGTGTGGTTAGGGAAAAGAAGAGTCACTTTATTATTATACGCAGATGATCTATTGTTTTTTATAAAAGACACAAAGAAAAATATCCCTATCTTAATTCAAATATTAGAAAACGTCAGTAGGTTTTCGAGGTACAATGTCAATATAAACAAATCGGAGATTCTCTATTTATATAAACAGAAAGATAGCTACAAGAATTCGCCGTTCAAAGAAGCAAAATAAAAATTTAAATATTTAGGTATTACTCTAGCTAGGGATCCAGATAAGTGGTATGTATTAAACTATCCTCAAGTATGGACAAAAATTAACAAAGATTTGACAAGATGGGAAAAGTTTCCATTGAATCTTACAGGTAAACTCAATTTAATTAAAATGGTAGTATTCCCTAAAATTTTGTATCTTCTACAAAATTTACCGATTTTTATTAAATCACAGGATCTCAAAATGTTTAAACATAACTGTATAAATTTTTTGTGGGGTAAAAAACGTAGAGCTCTTTCCATTCAAAATTTGATGCTGCTAAAGTCAGGGGGAGGTCTAGCTTTCCCAGATCTAGAAATTTACAATCTAGTATGTATGGGGAAAATTGTACTGGAATGGCTGACAGAAGTAAATTATTATGCATTGACGGAAGTGGAAGAACAATTAGTTGCTCCATATGCTCTGAAGGCCCTTGTTCATTGTAGGGAAAAACTGCCAGAAAAGACCAGATCCCTAAAAACGATTAAAAAATGTTATCTATGCTTGGCATAAACTATTAAAAATATTAAAAATTAATCAAAGATATTCAAAATACTTGACAATAAGGGGAAATCCAGAGTTTATACCGGCATTAGATTTTAAAGCATTTAAGAACTGGGAAGCTAAGGGCTTAATATACGTATATCAATTAAGAGATAATGAAACCAAAGGCTGTAGTACTTTTCAGGATTTAAAAAATGAATTTGGAATTCCCAATCAAGAATTTTCTGCGTATCTGCAAATAAGACATTTATTGGATTGAATAAATAAAGATGATATAGAGGATAAATGGGGAAATTTAAATTCAGTAATAAACCTTTATAAACAAGGAAACCACTCCATCTCTTTTTTCTATAAAACAATTAAAAAGTTCCAAGAGGTGACAAGAATAGGAGCATTAGCGTCTAGCTGGAATCAATCAGTAGAGAGACTGCAAAAAAGTTTTGATCTGGTGGATAGAGCGACGCTATCAGTCACCTGGAGAGAATCGCATATTAAATTAGTGAATAAAGCTTATATCACGCCAGCAATGAAAGCAAAATGGGATAAATCAGCAATCAATAAATGTAGTAGGCCATTGGCAGATTTAGACCATTGTATGTGGAGCTGTCCAAAAATTTATACATTTTGGTGCAAAATGAATTATTGGTTAAATAAAATGAATCAAGAAGAGATCAAGCTGGATAGAGAGGAGGATATTGTCTTTATGTATAAAACACCCGGACATCAGGTTCATTTTACATTTGTAAATACAGTTATATTGATTGGGAGATCATTCATTCTGAAGCAATGGAAAGCAAAAATAGGCCCCAACCTGACGGAATGTATCAATAAGCTTAAACGGCAACTGATAGTGGAACAATTAGATTAGTTAATCAAGGAAAAGTAATATAAGAATATATGCAAATGTTATATACAAATGTAAGTCCAATAAAGTAACGTCTCTAAGTTAAATTGTGTGTGATGTAACAAATGTTTTGGTAGTATTTTTTCTTTTTTTTGATAATCTGTATATTGTATATTGTTTTATTGCCAGGCAGCCGGCCTACAGTGGACTATGTGTTGTTTTTTATCGGTATTTTCTCCTTCTGGTTGTTTTCTTTTTTCTGTTGGTTGTATTGGAATCAAATAAAAAGATAGATTTAATAATAAAAGTGTGATGCGGGAATTCAGATATGGACCCGTTGCTCAGTGTGCCTAGAGGGATATGGCTGCACCTCACTGACGAGGCCCACAATAGGCTGAAACGTACGTCTGGGGTTTTGCTGTTTCTCTTGTTCAGAGAGGGATTGCCTGGTATTTCAGGGCTGGACTGTACTGTGAAGTCAGGATCAGACTGATATGCTTCAGGAAAGTTCTTCTCTGTGAAAGGCACATGTTGAGCAAAAAGAGGATGCTTCTTGGGTGGTAACTAGCCATAGAACAAGCTATTATGCTATTGTTTGTTCCCAGGTTGAGCGTTTCTCTCTTTTTATTTATTGATATTATGTCTGTTAGATGTTTTCATGTTAGTTAGAAGCCACAAGAACTGATAATAGCACATACTGTATATATAAAGGGAACATTATATGTCTGATAAATCCCTGCTGATTTGTCAGACATATGCTGCTGTTTACTATATAATGATATACAATGTTTTTTCATGCAAATAAAAAGTGATTGGAATCCAGACCAGTATTTTGTGTTTTTTGTCTAATTAAAAACACAATATCACAGAATAATTAGGAAAACATCATCAAATACAGAAGCCAAATCTAACAGTGAAAGTTAAATGCTGATAATTCAGATAGAGCAGCAATTTTACCAATTTACTTCTATTATCTAATTTGCTTTGTACTTTTGGTATCCTTTGTTAAAGAGTAAACATAGGAGGCTGATATTATATAAGCTAAGGGGCGTTCACATGTATTTACCACTCTGTGCAGCAGTGTTTGTAACTATGTATAACATTGCTATAAATGTTCTTGCAAACTCTGCTGTCTGAAGAGTTCACCTAGGATTACTCTTTAACAAAGGATACTAAGAGAACTAAGCACAAATTATTATATAAGTAAATTGGAAAGTTGTTTGAAATATCATGTTCTTTCCAATCCATTTAAGTTTAAGTTTGCTTTTTCTGTCCCTTTAACAGTACATAAAACAATATCAAATTAACCCCCGACCTACACCAACCCATATTATTAATCACCAGCAAGATTTTTTATACACAGACATTTTATGTAACTTAAATCATACTTAAAGGGATAGAAAATTACACGTTCATGATTCATATAGAATGTGTCATTTTAATTTCACTTCTGTTATCAAGTTGTCAAGTGTATGTACTACTGAGAGCTGACTGGTGGCTACACACGTGCCTTTTGTCATTGGCTCACCAGATATGCTCAGCTAGCTCCCAGTATTATATTGCTGCTCTATAGCTGACTTTGCAGGAGTTAAATACATAGTTATACACAATCAGTGGAACAATAATAAACCAATCTAACATATTAAAATATTTTTGCCCCTTTATATCCCTTTTAATTAACATCAGAGACAATAACAATTATGTCTAGATAATCTATATTGTGTTAGATTTGTCACAATGTTATCGTCATTAAACAAGGATTCACAACAAGATGGCACAAAGCTAGATCTGACTAAAGGGACAGTAAACACATTGAGACTGTAATATAAACTGACTAATTATTCCTAGGAAAACAACTTTACCGTATCCTTTTATTGTCTAATAGTATTGTTATATCAGCTGTGTGTCACAGACGTACAGTGACTAATAATGCAATAAACACATAGAGGTAACTTCACTCACTCACTAGTTAATATCTAATAGTATTGTTATATCAGCTGTGTGCCGGGATATTATCTGTGTGTCACAGACGTACAGTGACTAATAATGCAATAAACACATAGAAATAACTTCACTCACTCACTATTTAATGTCTAATAGTATTGTTATATCAGCTGTGTGCCGGGATATTATCTGTGTGTCACAGACGTACAGTGACTAATAATGCAATAACTTCACTCACTCACTATTTAATGTCTAATAGTATTGTTATATCAGCTGTGTGCCGGGATATTATCTGTGTGTCACAGATGTACAGTGACTAATAATGCAATAAACACACAGAAATATCTTCACTTACTCACTATTTAATCTCTAATAGTATTGTTATATCAGCTGTGTGCCAGGATATTATCTGTGTGTCACAGACGTACAGTGACTAATAATGCAATAAACACCTATAAATAACTTCACTCACTCACTCACTATTTAATATCTAATAGTATTGTTATATCAGCTGTGTGCCGGGATATTATCTGTGTGTCACAGACGTACAGTGACTAATAATGCAATAAACACATAGAGGTAACTTCACTGACTCACTATTTAATGTCTAATAGTATTGTTATATCAGCTGTGTGCCGGGATATTATCTGTGTGTCACAGACGTACAGTGACTAATAATGCAATAAACACATAGAAATAACTTCACTCACTCACTATTTAATGTCTAATAGTATTGTTATATCAGCTGTGTGCCGGGATATTATCTGTGTGTCACAAACGAACAGTGGCTAATAATGCAATAAGCACATAGAAATAACTTCACTGACTCACTATTTAATGTCTAATAGTATTGTTATATCCTATCAGCCAATCGGAATTGAAGGGACGCCATCTTGGATGACGTCCCTTAAAGGAATATCCAATCGTCGTTAGTTGTCGGGAAGAAGAGGATGGCTCCATGTCGGCTCGTCTGAAGATGGCTCCGCTCCGGATGGATGAAGATTGAAGACGCCGCCTGGATGAAGACTTCTATCTGATGGAAGACTTCTTCAGCGCCGCCTGGATGATGACTTCATCGGATGGAAGAGTTCTTCAGCGCCGCCTGGATGATGACTTCTGCCGCTCCGGATCTCCTCTTCGGTTCCATCGGTGGTCGGCTGGCTGAAGACGACTCAAGGTAGGATGATCTTCAGGGGGGTAGTATTAGGTTTATTTAAGGGGGGTTCGGGTTAGATTAGGGGTATGTGGGTGGTGGGTTTTAATGTTGGGGGGGTTGTATTTTTCTTTTACAGGCAAAAGAGCAGAATTTTTTGGGGCATGCCCCGCAAAAGGCCCTTTTAAGGGCTGGTAAGGTAAAAGAGCTGGTAACTTTTTAATTTAGAATAGGGTAGGCCATTTTTTTATTTTGGGGGGCTTTGTTATTTTATTAGGGGGCTTAGATTAGGTGTAAGTAGCTTAAAATTGTTGTAATATTTTTTAAATGTTTGTAACTTATTTTTTTTATTTTTTGTAACTTAGCTTTTTATATTTATTGTACCTTAGTTAGTTTATTTAATTTAATTTAATTGTAGTTATTTGTAACTAATTTATTTAATTAATTTAATGATAGTGTAGTGTTAGGTTTAATTGTAACTTAGGTTAGGATTTATTTTACAGGTAATTTTGTATTTCTTTTAGCTAGGTAGTTATTAAATAGTTAATAACTATTTAATAACTATTCTAACTAGCTAAAATAAATACAAAGTTACCTTTAAAATAAATATAAATCCTAAAATAGCTTCAATGTAATTATTAATTATATTGTAGCTATCTTAGGGTTTATTTTACAGGTAAGTATTTAGTTTTAAATAGGATTAATTTATTTAAGTATAGTGTAGTGTTAGGTGTAATTGTAACAGGTTAGTTTTTATTTTACAGGTAAATTTCTCTTTATTTTTGCTAGGTAGCTATTAAATAGTTAATAACTATTTAATAGCTATTGTACCTAGTTAAAATAAATTGAAAGATGCCTGTAAAATAAAAATAAATCCTAAAATAGCTATAATATAATTATTATTTATATTGTAACTATCTTAGGGTTTATTTTAAAGGTAAGTATTTAGTTTTAAATAGGATTAATTTATTTAATAAGATAAATATTATTTAGATTTATTTAATTAATATTTAAGTTAGGGGGGTGTTAGGGTTAGTGTTAGACTTAGGTTTAGGGGTTAATAATTTTATTACAGTGGTGACGGTGTAGGGGGGGCAGGATAGGGGTTAATAAACTTATAGGTGGCGACGGTGTAGGGGGGGCAGATTAGGGGTTAATAAGTTTAATATAGGTTGCGGCGGGGTCCGGGGGCGTCGGTTTACGGGTTAAACTATTTATTTAGTTGCGGCGAGGTCCGGGATCTGCAGGATAGGGGTTAATAAATTTATTATAAGTGGCGGCGGTATAGGGGGGCAGGATAGGGGTTACTAGGTATAATGTAGGTGGCGGCGGGGTCCGGGAGCGGCGGTTTAGGGGTTAATACATTTATAAGCGTTGCGGCGGGGTCTAGGCGCGGCGGTTTAGGGGTTAATAACTTTATTTAGTTGCGGGGGTCTCCGGGGGCGCCGGTATAGGGGTAGAACAGTGTAGTTAGTGTGGGTGCTTAGTGACAGCTTGTCAATAAAGCTGTCAAAAAGCCGAAGAGCAGCGAGATCGGATGTTTTATAACTATCACAGTCCACTGCTCATTGCCCCGTACTTGGTGCACGGATTTTGCCAGCTTTATTGATAACTTAAGCGAAATTTTGAAGGTCCGCGGCGGCGATGGTAGGCGAGCTTAGGCGGGCGTATTGAACCGGCGAAGGCAGGTAAAGTAGACGGCTTGATAACTACCCCCCATAGAGGTAACTTCACTGACTCACTATTTAATGTCTAATAGTATTGTTATATCAGCTGTGTGCCGGGATATTATCTGTGTGTCACAAACGTAAAGTGACTAATAATGCAATAAACACATAGAAATAACGTCACTCACTCACTATTTAATGTCTAATAGTATTGTTATATCAGCTGAGTGCCGGGATATTATGTGTGTGTCACAGACGTACAGTGACTAATAATGCAATAAACACATAGAAATAACTTCACTCACTCACTATTTAATATTTAATAGTATTGCTATATCAGCTGTGTGCCGGGATATTATCTGTGTGTCACAAACGTACAGTGAGTAATAATGCAATAAATACATAGAAATAACTTCACTCACTATTTAATGTCTAATAGTATTGTTATGTCAGCTGTGTGTCACAGACCTACAGTGACTAATAATGCAATAAACACATAGAAATAACTTCACTCACTCACTCACTATTTAATATCTAATAGTATTGTTATATCAGCTGTGTGCCGGGATATTATCTGTGTGTCACAGACGTACAGTGACTAATAATGCAATAAACACATAGAGGTAACTTCACTGACTCACTATTTAATGTCTAATAGTATTGTTATATCACCTGAGTGCCGGGATATTATCTGTGTGTCACAGACGTACAGTGACTAATAATGCAATAAACACATAGAAATAACTTCACTCACTCACTATTTAATATCTAATAGTATTGTTATATCAGCTGTGTGCCGGGATATTATCTGTGTGTCACAAACGTACAGTGAGTAATAATGCAATAAATACATATAAATAACTTCACTCACTCACTATTTAATGTCTAATAGTATTGTTATATCAGCTGTGTGCTGGATATTATCTGTGTGTCACAGACGTACAGTGACTAATTATGCAATAAACACATAGAAATAACTTCACTCACTATTTAATGTCTAATAGTATTGTTATATGAGCTGTGTGCCGGGATATTATCTGTGTGTCACAAACGTACAGTGACTAATAATGCAAAAAACACATAGAGATAACTTCACTCACTCACTATTTAATGTCTAATAGTATTGTTATATCAGCTGTGTACCGGGATATTATCTGTGTGTCACAGACGTACAGTGACTAATAATGCAATAAACACATAGAAATAACTTCACTCACTCACTATTTAATGTATAATAGTATTGTTATATCAGCTGTGTGCCGGGATATTATCTGTGTGTCACAGATGTACAGTGACTATTAATGCAATAAACACATAGAAATAACTTCACTCACTCACTATTTAATGTCTAATAATATTGTTATATCAGCTGTGTGCCGGGATATTATCTGTGTGTCACAGACGTACAGTGACTAATAATGCAATAAACACATAGAAATAACGTCACTGACTCACTATTTATTGTCTAATAGTATTGTTATATCAGCTGTGTGACGGGATATTATCTGTGTGTCACAAACGTACAGTGACTAATAATGCAATAAACACATAGAGATAACTTCACTCACTATTTAATGTCTAATAGTATTGTTATATCAGCTGTGTGACGGGATATTATCTGTGTGTCACAGACGTACAGTGACTAATAATGCAATATACACATAGAGGTAACTTCACTCACTCATTATTTAATGTCTAATAATATTGTTATATCAGCTGTGTGCCTGGATATTATCTGTGTGTCACAGACGTACAGTGACTAATAATGCAATAAACACATAGAAATAACGTCACTGACTCACTATTTATTGTCTAATAGTATTGTTATATCAGCTGTGTCACAGGATATTATCTGTGTGTCACAAACGTACAGTGACTAATAATGCAATAAACACATAGAAATAACGTCACTCACTATTTATTGTCTAATAGTATTGTTATATCAGCTGTGTGACGGGATATTATCTGTGTGTCACAGACGTACAGTGAGTAATAATACAATAAATACATATAAATAACTTCACTCACTCACTATTTAATGTCTAATAGTATTGTTATATCAGCTGTGTGCTGGATATTATCTGTGTGTCACAGACGTACAGTGACTAATAATGCAATAAACACATAGAGGTAACTTCACTGACTCACTATTTAATGTGTAATAGTATTGTTATATCAGCTGTGTGCCGGGGTATTATCTGTGTGTCACAGACGTACATTGACTAATAATGCAATAAATACATAGAAATAACTTCACTCACTCACTATTTTTTTTTTTTTTTAAATAATTTTTTTCATGTCCAGGCACGGATCAGAAATAATAAAGACACTTATACATTTCTCATATAAGAAGTAAACGTGGGCTGAAACATTGGTGTACTAGTGTAGCAGTTGTTTTCGCAATATCTAACCTGTAGTGGTGCTATATATATATATATATATATATATATATATATATATATATATATATATATATATATATATATATATATATATATATATATATATATATATATAAATAAGAGCCAGTGTTATGGAATATAGCAAGTTCAAGAACAGGAGAATAACAGTTGACATGAGTTATATCACCACCTCTGACACCATGAACATAAAATGTAAAACAATATACAGGAGATACGGGTGACTGGAGCATATAACAATGAAACCTTGATTTTTATATCATATAACTAATGAACCCTACCCCAAAATAAGAGGTACTCTATAGACTAAAAATGGTGAGAGGTAGGGAGTTGGCTCTTGTCTGGCCTCACGTAGGCCTGAGTGTATGGGGGGGGGATGCAGCGGGCAAGAGCCGCTCGAAATGGGGGGGGGGGGGGGGGAGGGAGGGCAGAGCCAGTTAGGATGCTGGAAAGGTAAAAACTACAGGGCCATTAAACTTAATAGTTGAAAGAGCTCTAATATGGAGATTGAATATCAGCAGTGCTGTGGTCAGTAACTACTAGAGGCACTATGTTAAACTTGTTACTATACTCAAGCTGTACCTTTATACTAGAGGGTACTGTATTAGACTTATTACTATACACAAGCTGTACCTAAATACTAGAGGCTCTTTATTAAACTTGTTACTATACACACTTGCTGTACCCATGTACTAGAGGCACTGGATTATATGTATTACTATATCCAAACTATATCTATAGACTAGAGGCACCGTATTATACTTGGTACATTACACAGGGCATACCTATATGCTAGAGGGCACTGTATTAGACTTGTTACTATACATAAGCTGTGTCTACAAACTAGAGACACTGTATTGCAGTGATTTGCAACCTTTTATTTGCTGTGGCACACTTTTTTACATTAAAAAATCCTGTGGCACACCACCATCCCAAAATCTTACAAAATCACACATTGTAGCCTAATACAGGATATATATATACACTGTACTGTGCTGTCATGCCATGCCTCCTACAAACTATACATGACATATTGACATTCATTCACAAACAGTCGTAATGATTGTCTGTGAATGAATATCAATGTCAAGGTTGTAAATGATGCCTGATGAGCCTGTCACATACCTACCAATATTTCAAAATTTGAAAGAAGGACACCCCCGCACTGTTGTCAGTCTGCCGCGGCACACCTGAGGATCTCTCACGGCACACTGGTTGAAAAACACTGCTGTATTGGACCCGTTACTATACACAAGCTGTATCTTTATACTAGAGGCTCTGAATAATACTTGTTGCTATACATACACAAGCTGTACCTATATACTAGTGGTATTGTATTATACTAGTTACTACTCTATACACAAACTGTACTTATTAACTAGAGACACTGTATTAGGCTTGTTACTATACGTAAGTGGTACCTATATACTAAGGGGCCCTGTACTAAACTTGTTATTATACCTAAGCTGTACCTATATACTAGAGGCACTATATTAGACTAGTTACTATACCCAAGCTGTACCCAAACATTAGAGGGCACAGTATTATACTTGTTACTATACACAAGCTATACCTATATACTAGAGGCACTGTGTTAGACTTGTTACTATATATAAGTTGTACCTATATATTAGAGGTCTTATACTAGACTTGTTACTACATGCAAGCTGTACTAGATTTGTTACTATATACAAACTGTCCCTTCATACTGAATGCACTGTATTATACTTGTTACTATACACAAGCTGTATCTATATAGCTAAAACTAGACATAGAACTGAGCAGCTGTGTTTCAATGAGTCTGTTAGTATTGGGCCCTGAGAGACAACTAACAGTCAAAAGCATGTTTCATCCAATTGATATAAAAATCTAAAGAACATGTAGCACAAATAACGCCTGGGTCCTTAGTGTAGCTTGTATAATATCAACCTGTGTACTGTATAACCTAGGAGCTCAGTAATCATTTCAGAGTTATATGGTGAACTGAATCCTATCAAATACACAATATGTACATCTCATAAATTATATAAGGGAACATTAAACAACAAACAAACATTTTGTGGACATCAAAATCTAGGCATGTTCTGTTATAAAATTCTCAGTGTATCAGTCTGGCTATACAGTATAGGGCTAAGCAAAATATACAAAAGGAGATGAGCAGACATAGAACTCAAGCCCAGACAGTAAGCAGTCACAAACCTGAAAAACAAACTAGTTATCATTATAAACCCTTATATAGGAAAATGTTAGGTGGCTGTAAAAGCTTGCATATGGTATGGACAGGGTATAATTACTAAGCATTTGGAACCAACTAAGGAAACTTAGATCAGTGCTGTAATGAGGAGGACATAAGGTAACATTAGGGGAACAGTAAGAACCAATTTCATGGATAAACATTCCATCTGGTTAACTATGTCTCAATAGGCACAACTAAATTTGCACACATGACTAGGGCTTTAAGCAATGTGGCGCATATCTGTAGACTGGAAATAGTATAGGAATTAAGCTAGATGTAGAACTGAGCTCATCAAGGTCAGCGTGAGAGACTGAGGTCTGAGTCTATAATCATATATATGTTTTAATATAGGGTGGTCATTTTTGTTAAAAAGAATTAATATGTATACTCTGGCTAGGACCTTGTATATTACAGTTTAACTGCCTAGGTGTAGTGTCTTGTATTTATGAGCCTATCGTATGGCATCTAGGAGAAACTGAGCAGGGTGCGTGAAGGGAGGAGAGAGAATAGGGAGTCACTGGAGTGACCAAGACATTGTGGACCACATACATGACATCATTAATTAATATCTCAAATTAGAAAACATAGCGTCAAGAGTCTACGTCTAAGGTTATCAATAACAATTTAACAGTAGGTGGCATACTAAAAACTAATACTAAAGTTGCAATAGTAACATGAAGAACTGGTTACTGCTAAACGAAAAACTAACATGCCTAAAACATAAGATTTGGATTGTAAATAATGGAATTTATGGTGACTGAGGTGTCTTTATTTTTCTGAGTCTGAGGCCAGGGAGGAGGAAGCACAGCACCCACAGGTTCCTCCTTCACCCAGGCATGACAGTGGTGCAGATGACTTGCCACCTCTGGGAGCCCTGCACCCCCCCCCCAAAGCACCCCCTGAAGAATCCCCCGCTGCAGAAGAGATCCCTGCAGCAGCAGCCCCTCGTGCAGCAGCTCCTCCTCAGGAGGACATCCCCCAAGAGATAGCCGAGGTGCAGATCTTGCATGATTATCTTGAGGAGATGCATGCCTCCCAGAGGGAACAGGCAGAATTCAGAGTGTACTGACTGCAATTCAAGAAGGACAAAGAGACAATAATAATATTCTAAATAATATGTTGCAAGTCCTCCGGGAGATGTAAAATGCCCCATCTGTTCCTGGACTATCTGCTCCTGGGCCTCCTCCATCTTCTCCTCTACCTCAATCTTCTCAGCCTGGTGATCCCTTAACCACTGACACTACTCCTCCTCCTCCTCTTACACAAACATCTTCTATGAGAACTTGTCGGAGGGGGCAGTTGCCCCCCCCCCCCCAGAGCCTCAGTCTCTTGGGAAGAGGGGAAGGAAGAGGAAGTAATATTTTATATTTTTTTTAAATCTATTTAATGTGTAAAGGATAGGTATGTGATGATGTTGTCTTCTTACACTTGTGGAGCACACCCTGTATTTAATAGGCTTCTATGGGACCAGGTCAATAGAGGCAGATTGTTTGCAGAGTGTGTTTTACAAATGTGTGGAGACAACAACATTGCATGCTGTCCTTGTTGATTACATTGATTGGTTTTTGCAATGTGATGTCCAAACATTTCCTAATCCCAAACAAAATTACCATTACAATTAGACACAATGGCATATCAATGTTTTGATGAATACAACACAGCTTAAAGGGACAGTCATAACATTAATTATATTTGGTTAAAAAGAAAACACTTTATTACGCATTTTCAAGTCTTTTACAAAAAGACTGTTATAGAAATACACATTTTACTTCTGTGATTAACCTTGTATCTATGCCTCTGCAAAATGACCCCTTATTTCAGTTCCTTTCACAGACCTCCATTTCACCCAGTGATCACTCCAGGGTAACTATACTGCATGAGCTCAATGTTTTCTATATGAAACACATTAACTAATGCCCTCTAGTGGTCAAAATGCATTTAGATTAGATGCACTCTATAAGGTCTAAGAAATTAGCAGATGAACCTCCTAGGTTTAGCTTTCAACTAAGAACACCAAGAGAATAAAGATAAATTGGTGATACAAATTAAATTGAAAGTTTGTGAAAATAGAATTTTATATTTAAATCATTAATGTTTTGTTTGACTTGACTGTCCATTTAAACAAAAACATATGCTAACATATACTATTAATTAGCGTTTTTTGGTATATCTACACGTACTTGTTAAAAAAATAAAATATTTGAATTGTATACTAAGCATGGATGCCATATTTATATAGATGTGTTAACTAAAGTGTATTTTTTTAAGCTACATTAGTGTATTTGAATTTTTAAATAAAGACATTTCAGTTAAAAGGTGTCTGAAAGCAGAAAATTCGTGTCAGGGTGCCAGGAATCAGACTAAGACAAGAAGTGCAAAAATAATCACACCTTTATTAATAGCAAAAAATAATAGAAAGTTCACAAGTCAAATAACAAGCCAGGAATCAAAACCAGAACTGGTAGTCAGATGAGCCGAGTCAGGAGCCAAAGCGAATAGTCAGACAAGCTTGAGTCTGATGGAACTCACATTTCTCGAGTTTACAAAACAGGCCATTCTCACGTAGTCTCTGAAGAACCTGTGTAACATCAGAATGATGAGCCTCAAGTGTGGGTGAGTGTATGAGGATGTGGTCTAACTAACCACAACACACTGTTGCAACATATCTCGTAGGACATCATTAATAAATTCCTGAAAAACAGCAGGAGCATTACATAGGCCAAAGGGCATTACAAGATACTCATAATGCCCGCTCCTAGTGTTAAATGCTATTTTCCATTTGTGGCCCTCCTTAATCCTAATGAGATTGTACGCTCCCTTGAGGCGGTCAAAGAGTTCCGTAATGAGCGGAATAAGGTAAGCATTCTTAATGGTAAGATGATTAAGACCCCTATAAATGATGCATGGTCTTAACTTGCCACCCTTTTTCTTCACAAAGAAGAAGCCAGCCCATGCAGGAGAGCAGGATTTGCGGATGATCCCCCGCGATAGAGCATCGGCAACATACTCCTCCATAGCACAATTCTCTGCAACAAACAGAGGGTAAACCCGCCCCCGAGGAGGAATAGCTCTGGGTTGCAGGTATATGGCACAATCGTAAGATTGGTGAGGAGGCAACGTACCGGCACGCACCTTGTCAAAAACGTCTAGTAACTCTCGGTACTCCTCTGGCAATTGAGATACCAAAGAAGTGCACAAGATTTTAACTGGTTTCCGAAGACAAGTGGAAAAACATTGCGGGGACCACGACAACATTTCGGACCTGCGCCAGTCGAGACTGGGATTGTGCTTTTGGAGCCAGGGATAACCCAGAGCAACCGGAAAATGCGGAGAGTTTATCACCTGGAACTGGAGGGTTTCAAAATGGAGAGCCCCAACAGCCATGGGCAACAGAGCAGTTTCATGTGTAATGAGTGTAGGCTAAAGGGGCCTGCCATCAATGGCCTCAATAGCAAACGGAACGGACCGAGGCAAAACAGGAATGGAGTGCTTTGATACAAATGCACTGTCAATGAAATAGCCCGCAGCACCGGAGTCAACAAGAGCCTAAGTGACTATGGAGGAGTCCACCCAGGAAAGGACAACCGTGACCAAAGGCTTCTCCTTAAGCGGTTCCGGGGACGAGGATAAACCACCCAAGGTCTGCCCCCGACAGGACCTTAGGTGTGAGCGTTTCCTGGCCGTGTAGGACAAGACTTGAAAAGGTGGCCCTGTAACCCACAATAGAGGCAGAGCCCCTGCCTCCTCCTAAAGGCCCTCTCCGCAACGGAGAGACGCGTGAATCCCAACTGCATCGGCTCAGCAGTATCTGGTGACTCAGGACCAGGAGGCATGGGAAGAGAGGGAGACATGGGTGGGAACTAACATGTAGGAGACAACGGAACAGGAGGCTTCTGCAAGCGCTCCTTGAAAGAGGGCCTGTCTCTGAGTCTGATGTCAATTAGGATCAAAAAAGACACCAATGCCTCGAGATCCTCTGGTAAATCTCTGGCAGCAACTTCGTCTTTAATCGCATCAGAGAGCCCATGAAAGAAGGCGGCAACAAGGGCTTCATTGTTCCAACCTACCTCTGCGGCAAGCATACGGAACTCAATAGCATACTGAGCAACAGATCTTGTGCCTTGCTGAATGGACATGAGTCGTTTAGCAGCAGAGGAGGAGCGAGCCGGAACATCAAATACCCTTCAAAAGGAGGCCACAAATTCAGAGTAATTTGAAATCACAGGTTTATTAGTCTCCCACAAGGGATTAGCACAAGCAAGAGCTGTGTCAGAGAGTAACGAGATGAGAAACCACACCTTAGCTCTGTCAGAGGGAAATGCCTGAGGTAACATCTCAAAGTAAATGCCCACCTGGTTCAAAAACCCTCTGCACTGAATAGGATCGCCTCCATATCGCTGAGGTAGAGGTGCAGAACCAGACATGCTCCTGGTAGGCATAGGTGCAGCAGCGGAAACAGGAGCAGCCATAACTTGCAGGACACTTTGGTGTAAATGTGCAGTGCGAGTCAGCAGGGTTTGCAGGGATAGTGCAAATTGATCCAAGCGGCGATCCTGTTCATCCATCCTGGAAATGATGGCAGGTAAAGGTGGATTATTAGCACCATTAGGATTCATGGCCTTTGCGTAATATCAGGGTGCCAGAAATCAGACTGAGACAAGAAGTGCAAAAATAACCATACCTTTATTAATAGCAAAAAATTATAAAAAGTCCACAAGTCAAATAAGCCAGGAGTCAAAACCAGAGCTGGTAGTCAGACGAGCCGAGTCAGGAGCCAAAGTGAATAGTCAGACGAGCCGGAATCAGGAACAAGGAAAACAGCAGAGTCAGGAACAAGCCAGGGATCAGGAACCAGGAAGGACGTCAGGCAACCAGGTAATACACAGGAGCTCTCACAAACAGGTCTGAGACAGCACAAAGGCAAAGCATACTGAACAGAGGCCCTTAAATAATAAATGATGAAATCACAATTCTGAGACTGCATCCTGTCTCACATGGATGATGCACACCAGTCTGGCCATAAAAGGAAGTACAGGAAATGAGCAGCATCCCCCACAATGCACCATAGTCAGGAAGAGAGGTGAGTAAAATGGCAGGACAGGGAAAAACCCTGACAATACATTAGTACTACGTGGGCTATGTGGGTAGCTAGCTCCACCCTCTGACGCACTACTAGAGCTTACACCCTCATTGCTAATAGAGGGGTTTTCACTATGACTATACAGCCTTTTTAAACCACTAAGTTCTTTCTGGCTTTGGGCGAGTTGTGTATGCAAATCTTCTATTTGGGCTAGTAATCTTTGGTTATGCTTATCTAAGGCAGCCATATATTGTTTAAATGTAACAATTTCATTTTTGGCTATATTTAAATTCTCTTCGCATCTGCGTTATGAGCAAATATTATCTCCTAGCTCCTGTAATTGCAATTCCTTCTCTATGAGGTATAGCGACATTACATCAAAAATGCATAATACAAGGGGCCAAGATTCTAGTATTACTCATCTCGCTTCTTTGCGTTTTTGCATTTATTAATTTTGGATAATTCTTGGAACAATTCACTTTTTTCATTCCACCTTCCGTCATCAATAGCAATATTTTTAGCCTTTATTGTAAGCATATCCAAATAGTCATTTAAATCACCCGCAATATTACACCTCTTTTTAATGTGGCCTATAATGTCCATTTTAAGAACATTGCTCTGGGTGAGGGGTAACCTCGGGGAACAAATTTCAACAATATGTACAGATTCAAATGATCCACTTCTGGTTATAGATATTATTATATTGGCTTAGTATTTGGTTAATTTAAAACCATAAATACAATTTTGACCAATAAAGAAAAAAAAAATATTCCAAAAAAAAATTATTAATAATAATTTTGAAATATGAAAAAAAAAAATTGAAATATGAGATTTTTTATTTTTTATAATCTCTATTTCCTATAAATATATTATATCAATGTGATAATTTTTATTAATCGTCTACTGCGGTGCCTCCAATATTTATGTCAGTATATACTAGGTTACAAATATAAATTATGACTATCTCAGCGGTAACTCCAGTTATTATGTTATATATACCAGGGTTATAAACAGTTTAGTTAATAATTTATTCTTTAAAATAACCTCCAATTAAAATGCATATACAAAACATTTAAACAATATTTATTTCTAAGTTCTTTGCGACACATTGAATTATATTTATAGAAGCCAGATTATGAATCAAGTGATACACACCTATGTTATTAAAATATTCTTTACAAAGCAACCAAATATACCTTTAAAATTAACTTTACTCACTGTAATCTCCCAAATCAGAGTTGCATTAAAATACCACAATGAGATACCAAGATATGAGCCACTAACATTCAGACCAGTACAATTAAACTACTTAGCCACAATTGATCTTATATAACTCCAATTTAAAACATCAGAAATTATATATATTATTCATGCAAACAACCAACTCCTATGCCAATTTATCTGAGCTGAATTAAATTCTTAATTATCTACAATTAAGACAAATTCTAATATATATATATATATATATATATATATATATATATAGCTGCAATTATAAATTACTTGGCAAACAAAAGACTAGTTTAAAACTATACAGGATTATGAATGCAAGCTAAAGTACAAAGTACCCTTTTAAAATTACTAACTGTAATTAGACTATAGCAATAATTAATGTATTTGCTTTATACTTTACAAAATAACCAGATCAATTATTTTAGGATTCCTTTGATAAATCCAATTTCACTTCATAAATTAAAAGAGGTAATTTTTGCAAGATGGATAAAATTCATGCCCAGATTGCTTTATAATAGACTGGATCCCAAGGCAACAGTTTGTCAGTCAAAATTCAGCAGCAGCGAGTAAAAGCCCTCTTTTTTTTCTCTTGCCTGGGCTTATATCACGTGATATAAATCCCACCCCTTTTCATTCTAATCATCAGTGAAATTTGGAAATGCCCCACGGTGCTCATCTTTGATTGGTTATTTGGGAGATTTCATTTTCAACAGCCAAATGCCTTTTGGCTGTAATATTGGATTTAGGCCATCGGGGGCAGCAAACAAAGACAAACAGTTTCATTTTCAACACTGCTATACAGTAAATATAGCTCTTACATTTATTTTTTTATCAAATGCCTATTTTTTTTTTTTAATTATTTATTTATATTTCAACAGTATAATAGCATTGACAAGGCAAATACAACGCAGATAATTAATGTACAAAATAAGATACAATAAATTCAGCAGAAGAGAGGACTATTTTTGCTACATTAGCAAAATTAAATTTATCCAAGCAATAAAACATTTAATTCATTCTTTTTACCATATTTCAGAAATTAAACTTAGTTAACACAGATTCTTCTTGTTCTATTCTTATACCGTTGACTATTTTATTAAATTTTTACTCCAAAATAAAACACATACAAAAACAAAACAAAAAAATAAAAAATAAAAATAAAACCATATCAAATGCCTATTTTTATATACTTTTAACTTCCTAGTTTTAATAATTATATGTTCCATATATGGTCCATTTTTTTCTGATCATTTTAAGACCAAATGTGAAAATATTCCATTTGTGATTTTATTTAAAACACCAATTAAATATGTACTTATTAGATGCCTGAAATATTAAAAGAATATAGGTTAGTAATTCTTAAAAAAAAACTTAAGCATTTTATATTGACTGTATAGCTACTATCAAATTCGACAAGTATTCATATTTAATGTCATACAAATAGACAATCTCATATCCATCAAAATATATATTTTTATACAATACTGAGGTATATTTTACTTGAAATCTATATACAAGTTGTATTTTAAAAATGAATTTGCAAGTTACAATGCAAGACATGTTGAAATCTGGATTCTTAGGTTTTCAGCTTCTAATATTACCCTTCTTAGGCATAGACAATCTCCCAGATTCATATGTTCATATTTAATAGGTTGTTTGAGTATTTTAAATAGATTTGAAGATTATAGACGAATCATTTATATGACTTTTTAAGTATACATTCTGCTATTTAAAATCTAAGTTGTTACCAAATCTAGTAAACAGGAAATCCTATGTATCAACTCAGCAGGTATCAATTTAGCACCTATATGCTAAAGACTATTTCCTTTTAAAATGTTTGTTCAGCTAAGAACTGATTCTTCAAATCTGTTTAAGTTTAAAAAGAAATCCAGTGATTTTTCAGACATTGTGTCTGTATATCACTGCATGAGGTAATTTATCTGATAATCTTTGTTCTCAGATGTTCTGTTAATCAGGAAAGGGAATCTTCATGTCTGATCTAAGATTTGCAATACACAAAATATAGATGACCATCTCTTTGGAATAAATTGCCTGACTTAATGACCAAATATTTCAGAGAAAGGAGGAGGGTTGTTGTTTCCAAAACAGTTTCACAAATAAAAGTGAATAATTTGGTGTACACAATCATATATTTATTAAATAATATATATATATATATATATATTATTAATAATACTCACAGATACCTTGACAACGGGATGCTCAGGCTGGACCTACGAAGGGGACTCTTGCATTGGCTGTACGGACAGCTTTACCCTAGATTGAGAGGAAAAGGAAGGAGGGAGTGCCGCTCTCCAGGACACAGTAAGCTTTGAGGAGACCAAGTAGCTGCTGCTAGAGAGCTGGTTTCTATCAACCCCATAAAGATGCAACAAGATTGCCCTGATTGTACCGACACAGAGTGAAGCTGGGAGCAAGGAAATGGTAGAGAAAGAGCAAGCATAGGCAGAGATCAGATGTGTACAAGCTGCCTCAGCGACAAAAAGTTTGAAAATGCTTGTCAATGATAATCAGAGGCCCTCCATGTGAGATTGCAACAGCAAGCCTGAAAACCTGGAGAGGGGCCCTCTTTTCTGACAGAAGAATGGGTGATAAGGTTCTAGGAATACACCTCTTTGTGATCCGGTGCTCATAAGCTGCCTCAGTAACAGTAAACCTGAATTATCTGTTATAACCTGAGGCCATACACTTCAGTTTGCTATAATAAGGCAGACGTCTGAAGGGGAGATTTCCTTGCAGCATCTAAAAAAAGAGAACGGGTGGTAAGGATTCAGTAACACAGCCCTCAGGTAACATTTTTTTTCTCTCCTTTTTTTTTTGGACATCCTAAAATTTGGGAGATTTACTATATTAATTTGAGCTTCATCGCATATCTCTTTTGGCTAGGAAATGACTAAAAGTTTGTCTCTGGGAAAACGACTTTTGCTTTCCTTAAAGGGACAGTGCACTACTTCACGAGCTGGCCTTGCAAAGACTATATTTGCGGGACTCCCTATTTTTTAACTTTCTGTAACAAGATAAACAACATAGAGACAATCACTTATGAACATTGCTTCTTAATATTTGGTGAAGCTCTCAAGAAGAAGCTTAGAAGTTTTTTTTTCTCTTAAATAATCTGTATCTTGCCTCTTTGTTTTCTCTTACCCCTCCTCTAGTGTGTTTTTTTATAAAGAGAGTATGTATATATATAAATATATATAAAAAGGGGGATCCTACTCTCATAAATTAACTCAGGTGGAAGTATATTGTATAATTCCTCTCGAAGGTACAAACAAGCAAAATGATTTAGATAATATAAGCTTAGGGCTAAAGATTCTAAATAAAACCTGAGGCCATATCTGGTTGTTAGCGATATAGTAACAAGTAAAGCTGGGTAGGATCGTAGATAAGTCTACTTCAAAATTAAAATTTAAGCTTGCAGTAAGAGGCTGCAGTAACTGAAGGGATTGCCCTTACAGCTAGATTGTCGTTGTATTAAGCTATAGGCGTAGTAAAATAGAACCCCTAATATAAGTGGGCTCTTTTTGTTAAACATCACTAACTCTGACACTTAAAAAAAAAAAAAGAGAAAGAAAGGGGGAAAAAACTTTACACATATTCATCGACTTAGCTACTTGGTTACCTACTGGATAACAGTCAGAGTGACTGGTGTACTTTATAGCTTAAATAAGAGTATTAATAAAAACTGTAAAGCATGGTGTCAGATATCTGTAACCTAGGTGTCCTTTTTTGATTTGCTGGACAGACCTGTATAGAAAAGCTTATTTCCTCTTGATATATGTTATATTGCACTTTCTTAAATGTTGTACAAAATCTGTAAATGTGTATATATGCTTTATGTCTATTTGAAAAAAAGGTGTTATACAGATAACTAAGTTCCTTTTAGAATATCTTTTGCACTAAGTCCAGTTTTCCCCAAATTTTTTAGAAAAAGACTCTGATAGGTTAGTAGGGCTTGAGTCTATGGATAGTGGTTAGCTTGCAACTACCAAAGGTGTTAAAGTGTGTTCAAATTGCAATACGTTTCACAGATTATATATCATTTTTGTAATATTTTTATGGATACAATTTTAACACAGTATAAGAATAAATCTCCTGCCATGGCTGCTAGGAATACAGAAAAAAAAGTAAAGGAATCAGTGTAACTGCACCAGAATCTATTAATGAGAGTATCAACCAGCTTGATACACAGGCTTTAATTAAGATTATGTCCGATATTTTTCTACCACAATTTGAGCAGGTAATAACTGAGATATCAGGCTAGGCAAGTGAAGTCAGACAATTTGCAAATAGAATGGCAGAAGCTGAACAGCGTATATCTGAGTTGGAAGATACTGCTAATAGCTATGAGTTAAGAATTACTAATATGAGGAAAAGTTATGACAGGCTACAACAGAAAGTAGACGATTTAGAGAATTGTTCACGTAGAAATAACATTAAAGTAATAGGCCTTTCAGAAAATATACAGCATAAGGATCTGAATACATTTATGTCAGAAACTTTACCCAAATTGTCGGATATTCCATTGACAGATCTACCACTCGTAGTAGAAAGAACGCATAGAATAGGATTTATCTGAGAAGATAGCAATAGTGAAAGGCCCAGGCCAATAATTACCAGATATTTAAACTATCAGGATAAGACAAAGCTTTTGCAACACTACAGAAAAAAAAGGGATTTAATGATTGAGGGGAACAAAATCCTTATCTTTCAAGACTTCTCAATAGAAGTGACAAATAAAAGGAAAATAATGGCGCCAATATGCACTCAATTAATTAACAAGGGATACAATGCAACACTGATATTTCCAGTTAGGATTCACATTCAGGGCACTTATGGCATTAGATTTTTAGACAATCCCAAAGAGTCGGAGGTCTTTATGAGAGACGAAGGGATTTAATGATATGAGATAAATTTATCTAAAGTAAAAGTTTGAAAAAATATAATTAAGCACAGGGAAGTTAGAGCTTTTTTTGGGAAAGGGGGGAACCGCTATGTATGTGGTGGTGTTTTTTTTTTCTTGTTTTTTTTTTTCTCCCTAACCTCCTTGCCAGATGGGTTTATAAAGGTTTGAATGACTAGTCAGATTGATTATACTTCCTAGAATGTGGGTGGTATCACATCCCCGATAAAGAAGAAAGGGATCCTGAAACAACTTAGGATATTGAAGTCAGATATTGCCCTAATTCAGGAAACGCACTTAAAGGGCCATAATACCCAAATGTTTAAACACTTGACAGTGATGCAGCATAGCTGTAAAAAGCTGACTAGAAAATATCTCCTGAACATCTCTATGTAAAAAAGAAAGATATTTTACCTCAAAAGTTCCTCAGTAGCCATATCCCATTGTAAAGGATTTCTAAGCAGCATTTTAGTGTGTCTGTCCTGGGACAGCTTAGGGGATGAGCCTTGTGCACTCTCATATTATTTCACCAATCAGGTAAAGGAAGCTTACTATGAAATCTCATGAGAGTTAAGTCAAATCTCATGAGATCACAGTAAGAGTTCATGACCTCAGCACTGCTGATGCTGATTGGCTGCTGTTCATTTCTTCATTTTTTTTTATTTTTATCTGCAGCTGGGAGCAGCTGAGTATAACTTTTTACACAGAACTTACTCTGCTGAGCTGAGGAGATTGTGAGGTAAAATATCTTCCTTTTTTACATAGAGATGCTCAGGTGATATTTTCCTGTCAGCTTTTTACAGTTATACTGCATCAGTTTCAAGTGATTTAGCATATGAGTATTATGTCCCTTTAAAAGAAGAGGAGCTGGTTAAACTGAAGTTAGGCTGGGTAGGTGAAATTTTTGGAACACCATGTAAAAAAATAAAAAAGGGGGTAGCAATTTTACTTAATAAAATGTTTCAATATACTATATTACCCTGTTTTTTTAGATCCAGAGGAGAGGTTTATAATTCTAAAAATTGAGGTTGAGAAAAATAGATTAACTACATGTAATGTAGGTGCTAATGAACATACACCAAAATTTTGGTTAAATCTCCAAACACATTTGTTAGAATAAACAGAAGGAACTTTAATTATAGGAGGGGGCTTTAACTTGGCCTTTCAATCTCCATTAGATAGATTTAGAGAAGGTATGGTAGTAAAGAGAACTAGGGATAAATTAGAGACCAAACTGCTTAATAAATTTACAGTAAACCTTAATTTAAAAGACATATGGAAAGAAAGAAATCCGGTAGAAAGAGATTATACATGTGCTTCTAAGGCCCATAAAACCTTCTCAAGGATAGACATGTTCCTAATTTCAGAAAAACTCATAGGTATAGAAGTGGAAGCAGAGTTAAAAGAAATAACAATATCAGATCATGCACCAATCATTTAAAAAAAGTTTTTTAATAAAGGTAATTCCCTCATGAGAAGGTTTCGGTTTCCTAGTCATATGTGCAATGACATAGAGCTTAAAAATTTGTTAATAACAAAATGGCAGGAATTCTATAGGAATAATCAGGAATATATAGTCAAGCCAGAGATTTTGTGGGAATCTTCGAAAGCAGTACTGAGAGGGGAAGTTATTTCATTTATGAGTAGAAAAATGAAAAAACAAATAAATAGGGAGAAAGAAATTGTGAGCAGATTAACCTCAGCAGCGTATAACAAATATTTAAATGACCCAAATAAGAAAAATTGGAAACAGTATGAAGAGGCTAAGAAAGCCAGGGACTTATGGATTCTCAATAATACTACACAGCAAGAACGTAGGACTAGCGCAAGATTCTATAGATTTGGCAACAAGTCAGGGAAATTATTAGCCAATTTAGTAAATAGAGCCAAAGGTCATAACTCTATTGGTTGCATTTCTGTAGATGGAAAGTATATCATCAGAAGGTCTATAAGGCAGGAGAATTAAACTTTGAAAATAATAATGATTTTTGGTCTAAGCTTACAATCCCCAAGATTAAGGAAGATAGGAGGAACAAAACTATAAGACCAATATCTGAAGAAGAGGTTAGTAAAGAATTTAAAAAATAACAAATTGCCCGGCCCTGACTTGTTGCCAAATGAATACTATAAATTACTTATGGAATATATAGTTCCCAGCCTCACTTCCTTGTTTAATGCATTCCTTATAGGGGGAGGAAAAATGTCATCTTATTTCACCTCGTCCTGGACAACATTAATATTATAACCAAATAAAACTCCAACTTTAATGGAATCATATAATAATTTAATAATAATAATAATTTGCAATTTATATAGTGCTTTTCTCCCTGTGAGACTCAAAGCACTTTACAAATATACCAACATAAGACATAAAAGTTAGAAGTTTCTGAAGGTCAGATAAGCGGACTGAATGCCTGATGGAAGAGGTGGGTCTTTAGCTTTTTTTTAAAAGTCTGCAAGGACGGTGCCTCTCTGATTGCGCACAGTAAAGAGTTCCAGAAAGTAGGGGCAGCGTGGACGAATGCTCTGGAGCCTGAGTTTATCCTTATACTTGGCACTGAGAGGAGGGATGTGTTGGCTGACCTAACGGGATGGGATGTAGGGTGTCAGGAGCTCTTTCAGGTACTGTGGGCCTTGGTTGTTTAAGGCTTTGAAGGTCAGCAGACCAATTTTAAAATATGTTCGCCATTTTATTGGAAGTCAATGCAGGGAGTGGAGAACAGGTGTTATGTGGCAGGAGCGAGTTTGATTGGTCAATAGTCTGGCTGCTGCGTTTTGTACTGTCTGAAGGCGATGGAGTTCTTTTTTTGGGAGGCCCAAGTAAAGTGCATTGCAGTAATATAGCCTAGAGGATACAAATGCATGGATTAATGTTGGCATATCATCCGGTGGAATTAAGTGTTGTATCCCGGCTATGTTTTTCAGATGAAAGTAGGCAGATTTTATTACGGAGGAAATCTGCTGTTTAAAAGATAGTCCAGCGTCAATCAGCACTCCGAGGTTTCGTACCTTTGCTGAACTAACGAGTTTAGAGCCTCCAAGCTCCAGGCCAGTTGGTTGACCATGGGATATTTTTGATGCCTGGGGTCCCCTCACCAAGAGTAACTCTGTTTTGTCCGGGTTCACTTTGAGACAACTAGCATTCATCCATTCTATGAGGTCTGTTAAGAAATTGTTTATGCGGCATGCTGGGTCTGTAGTATCTGGAGCAAAGGAGAAGTAGAGTTGTGTGTCATCAGCGTAACAATGATACCTTAGGCCATGTCGGTTAATGATATCCCTCAGTGGTAATAAGTAAATTGCGAATAGCATGGGAGACAGGATAGATCCTTGTGGAACTCCGCAGGCCAGTTCTGTTGGTGCTGATGAGCTTGATCCTGATATTATAGACCTAATCCTCTGTTGATTTCAGACTACAAGATATTAACAGGTATTATGGCAAATAGATTTCAGGAGGTATTGAAACCCATAATTCATAAGGACCAAACAGGATTTATGAGAGGTAAAAACTCAGCCTCTAATATTAGAAAGGTGTTCTTAGTTTTAGATTACCTGAAAGAACAAAACAAACTTGATATGAACAGAGCAAGGCAGGGCTCCGCTATAATTTCCCTAGATGCACAGAAAGCGTTTAAATCTGTAGAGTGGGACCACTTATTCACCACATTATGCCAATTTGGCTTACCCGAAATAATAATTAACTTAATTAAGAATATATATGAAAAACCTAGCATGGCATTATCTATTAATGGTCAAATCTCGGAAAGTCTTACACTTGCTAGAGGCACTCGACAGGGGTGTCTTCTCTCACCCCTATTATTTAATATAGTGATTGAATTTTTAGCTATATATTTAAGGGAAAACATTCAGGGAATTATGGTAGGTAATTATGAGTGTAAAGTCTCTCTATATGCAGATGACTTATTACTATTTGTGCGCAATATTGAGGAAAATATTCCATCAATAGTAAACATAATATCTTTATTTAGTTATTTTTCGGGATATAAGATTAACGTAGCCAAATCCGAAATGATGGTAATTGGGGATCACAAAGGCTTAAGATTAGGAAATTATTATAAGATTGCTTAAGAAGGTATAAGATATTTAGGAATCATGATTTCAACCCAAGAAGATACTTGGTATAGCTCAAATTACGTACCTTTATTCAAAAACATTAAAGAAGATCTAAAAGCTTGGACTAAATTGCCTATATCGATCATCGGTAGAATCAACCTCTTCAAAATGATAATTTTTCCAAAGATTTTGTACTTCATGCAAAATATCCCCGTTCCATTGTTGAAGAAAGACATAAGAGCTTTATTAGTGGCTATTAGACAATTTATATGGAATAATAAAAAAGCTAGAATATCCTTAAAATGTTATATTTACAAAGAGAAATGGGGGGACTTGCAATTCCAAATTTGAAATATTATAATTGGGTAATTCTAAGTAGAATAGCGGTATAATGGATATCAAATGTTACGTACTTCATGGACTTAGAAATAGAATCAAAATTTTTCCACCCCTATAATATTGTGAATATATTACACATACCATAGCATAACTTGCCGTTAAATATAAAAAAAATAAAAACAATAGCTAATCCTATATAGGTATGGCATAAATTATGTAAAAAATTAGGGGTAGAAATTGGTATGTCTAGATATCTAACCATACAGAATAACTTAGCATTCCCGGAAGGCATTATTGTGTCTCTCTTCTATAACTGGGATAGGAAGGGGCTGCAATTTATGTATCAAATTATGGATATTGAAATGTAATATGTTAAGACATTTGAAAAATTGAAAAATGACTTCCTAATCCAAAATAAAGACTTTTATGCTTACCTTCAAGTAAGACACTATGCGTATGAACATATTAGGGAGTATGACTGGGACTGGGGATGGGAAAAGGTGGAACCCTGGTTGAAAATGGTTACTCAGGGGATATACCATATTTCACCATGGTATAAATTAACTTTGGAGCATGAAGGCCAAACTTAAGCAGTAAATGGAGCCATTTGATTATAGAATCAGTAATGTCCATTGATATGATCAAGGATTCAATTTCACGAGTAGCCAAAACGAGGAGGGAGGCACACTTAAAACTTTTATATAAGGTGTATTATACTCCTAAGAAAGGCGCAGAATGGAACAATAGAAAATTCAATAAATGCCCAAAGTGCATTTTACATGCTGCTGACCTAATACATATGATTTGGGAATGCCCTATAATTAGACAATTTTGGTAGAAAATCGAGTACTGGTTATATAGAATTGTAAAGAAATATGGTAAATTTGAGCTAGAACAAGTGATATTCCTCTCCAGAACTAAGGAATGGGGAGAGACTGGAAATTGGTTAACATGATTATTTTAGTGGGTAGGAGCATAATTTTCAAGAATTGTAAAAGCAATAAGAAACGTAATTTTGGAGAATGGAAGAACTTTTTAATAAAACAGGCAATTATTGAACAATTTGACGTTCAAGGCTATGAGGAGGGAGCAATGACAAATTACTTGAACAAATGGGGGAAACTATTACAAGTGCTCCAAAATCCACTTCAAGAACAGCTTATGTTCTCCTTTAGGAGTGCAGTAGCAGCTCTTACAATGACTACTGGTGAGGAGGGATTACAAGGAGAATTATTAGTTAGGGTATTTCTTTTTTTGTTTTCTTTTTTTTGTTTTTGTTTGTCTTGTGTTGGGTATGGGGTGTAGAAATCAAAACTTGTGAGACAAATAATATAAGGGTCGGGATGTATAGGCAAATAATCCTTTGATATAACTGGGGGCTGTTAATCCCCAGATAGAAATTTACAGTAGAATGGGATATGTAAAATCAAGTATAATACTATTAGATTGTGTGGTCCAAGGATCAAGGATTTCATTGGTCTGTCTCTGTTTCTTTTGACAGAATGTTTAAATTGGAAGTACATAATTGTTTAGGAAAGGATTTGTTATTCTCGTTTCCATGTAAACATATTATTGTGATTAAGGCCTTGATATTGACTGAAAAATATGTATGTAATGCCTGATTTACTTTACTTTATGCTTGTTAATTGTCTCACATGAATAAAAATTAAAACAAATAAAAAAAATAAAATCCAACAGAGTTTGTTTTTCTCCTAAGGAGCATGTTGTTGTCTTAGCATTTGTATTTAAAGGCAAGTTTATTTCAATTGCAGTTTTCTAGGCACAAACATGGATAGGTTGCTTAAAACACAAAGCATCAGATAAAGGCAAACAAACCAATTCATGTGCAGATCCAGACTCAGAGCTTGATGATATAATCGTCGCCAGCTCAAACCTTCTTTTTCTCGCTGACACTCGCAGGGCTGCCCCGGTGCAATGATTGTAAAAAAGGGGCAGTCCCTGCGAGTTGCGAGATGGCTCCTATTAAAAGTATTGGAGCTCGCTGGATAGGGAAACTTTGCTCCTTATTGTGAAGTTAGCAGGGAGCAGAGGGAGCACTTTAAAATTAAAATCCTGCAGCCAATATAACTCACATTACGCTGCTTTCTGCTTATAGCACCTTACATTCGCCTATATTTTAGTATGCATTTGTTTTTCTATTGGGGTTATAAGTGTTATAAGTGTTCGTATTGTTTTGACAAAAGCTCGCCACCTTTTAGTTGGCGAGAAAAAACTGTCATATCTGTAGTGCGAAAATCTTTATAGAATTGCGCTGGGATTAGTGAGACATTTTCATATACGCCCATGGAACGCCGATGTTCAGCCCATTTTACGAAAAAACAACAATTACACTTTGCATTTTGTATTTATAAATTCAAATTTCGGTGTAATTTTTGCACATCCAGTGTACTACAATTAGGATTTACGCTGTGCATATTTAATTTGATTTATTCCTGTGTAAATTACAAACAAATTTTACTTTTTTGTTAACATACAATTTTGGTGAAGAATTTTGTTATGATTTTTGATGCACCTTTACAGTACAATTTTTCCCTGCTTATTTTTGTGTGAATGGTTGAAATATTTGTTTTGTATAATGTTTAACATAGGAATTTTGTTGTGCACATTTCATATGAAAATGCAGTATACGCCCCTTAGCGAGACACTCTGTTTTCAGGGTAAAAAATGTCTTTAGATCATTCCACCAGGGAAATAAAAGGACTGGCGAGCATTCATTAATAATCTCGCCAACCCAGAGAGCTTTCAATCATTGAGCCCTCAGACCTGTGCCTGCATGATCTATTTATATACTCAATTAAAATCTGCGTAAAAGTCAGTACCCTGGCTGTTTGCTCTCACACAAGCATCAGTATAAGGAACGACTAAGGCATGTGGTCTATAGCACAACACACACAAGCATCAGTGTAAGGAAAGACTAAGGCACGTGGTCTATAGCACAGCACACACAAGCATCAGTGTAAGGAAAGACTAAGGCACGTGGTCTATAGCACAGCACACACAAGCATCAGTGTAAGGAAAGACTAAGGCACGTGGTCTATAGCACAGCACACACAAGCATCAGTGTAAGGAAAGACTAAGGCATGTGATCTATAGCACAACACACACAAGCATCAGTGTAAGGAAAGACTAAGGCACGTGGTCTATAGCACAGCACACACAAGCATCAGTGTAAGGAAATACTAAGGCATGTGGTCTATAGCACAGCACACACAGGCATCAGTGTAAGGAAAGACTAAGGCATGTGGTCTATAGCACAACACACACAAGCATCAGTATAAGGAACGACTAAGGCATGTGGTCTATAGCACAACACACACAAGCATCAGTATAAGGAAAGACTAAGGCATGTGGTCTATAGCACAGCACACACAAGCATCAGTGTAAGGAACGACTAAGACATGTGGTCTATAGCACAGCACACACAAGCATCAGTGTAAGGAAAGACTAAGGCATGTGAACTATAGCACAACACACATAAGGGATAAACCTCCTATTACGTCCTACGTTTTCAATAAAAACACAACACAACTGCTTGGGAAAAAGACCGGTCACGGTCGCGTTTATTAAACAAATTGAATTCTGCCTAATCTTAGCCAATAATTAGGCAGCTCAAATCAACCTATCACTGAACTTGCAGCAAGTTCATTCCAGTTGGTGGCGGCATCTTCTTCTAGCTAACTAACCCCTACTTATTGACGGACAAGGCCCCTCCGATGTCTGCAGCATGGCACAGGGGTTGCGCACGCTCATTGGCACAGTGAGAGAGATTTTGTTATGGAGAGCTCTTCGGCCTGCAGCTCTTTAAAAAGGGGGGGAGAGGAACCCCTAAGCCGGCACTTAGTGGGCGACACCTCTCCCTGTGTTCGGGCCGTCACTCTGCTCACACTGCGCCCGCTCCCAGGGCCTTGCCCGACCGCCAGCTAGGGCACAATTTCACCAACCCAGTAAGGCATCCTCTCCAAACGAATCGTCCAACACGAATGAGAGAAGTGGATGACTAAATTACAACCTCGGGCTTATGGGGCTGGTTCAACTAAACCTACCCCCGCCGAGGACAGACTTACCCTCAACCTAACTTGCCGCCACATACCTTCATCCAGGGACGGGCGGGCGGGGAAAGTTCTCCTCGAAGTCTGGAGGCAGGAAGAGGCCGAATCCACTGGAACAGGACCCTGTAAAGGCAAGAGGTACACCCTCCCACACATTTGCAACATTGTAGCATACACACACTTCTAGAATCCTCCAGACTTCAAGTCAGCTATCCCTTAATTTTGCTACAGGCCCACTAGAGGGCCCTCCACTTCCATAAGGGATAAACCTCCTATTACGTCCTACGTTTTCAATAAAAACACAACACAACTGCTTGGGAAAAAGACCGGTCACGGTCGCGTTTATTAAACAAATTGAATTCTGCCTAATCTTAGCCAATAATTAGGCAGCTCAAATCAACCTATCACTGAACTTGTAGCAAGTTCATTCCAGTTGGTGGCGGCATCTTCTTCTAGCTAACTAACCCCTACTTATTGACGGACAAGGCCCCTCCGATGTCTGCAGCATGGCACAGGGGTTGCGCACGCTCATTGGCACAGTGAGAGAGATTTTGTTATGGAGAGCTCTTCGGCCTGCAGCTCTTTAAAAAGGGGGGGAGAGGAACCCCTAAGCCGGCACTTAGTGGGCGACACCTCTCCCTGTGTTCGGGCCGTCACTCTGCTCACACTGCGCCCGCTCCCAGGGCCTTGCCCGACCGCCACAAAAGACGCCTCTTGCCGCCACACCTAACCAACATAGCCCTTAAATAACAGTATAACAATAACATACAACCAAATTCAACTTTTTTTTTTTTTTTTATATATAAATAACGCTGTGTTAACTACGGTCGGATGCCAACCATAGCACAGAACTTTGAAACTAACTAATGCCCTAATAAGTGTTCATTTTAAACAACCGATGAGATGGCTGTCTTAAGGTTAGCCAGGAAAATGTCCAACCCGACGTCCGCCAGGTGAACCCCATCCGGTCGGTAAAGGGCCTTCTTGTCGGCCGTAATAGTGTCATGCCTGATGACAAAACCTCCCACGGCCGTGACCGCTCTCCCCACTTCCCTATTAACTTTCTTGCGGACATTGTACGCTGCCCTCTGTGTCACAATGTGACGCCAACGCAGCCGTGCAACCACGTTAGACCAACCTATCCGCACATCCTGAAGCCATGTGCACACCCACTTAATGTCCGCAACCATAATCCGAATTAAATCCAACACGGGAATGGATCCCAAGTCATTTCCGCCCAGATGCACAACAATCACATGAGGCTTTCCCCACCTCCTATGCGCATCCTGTAACAGAGCGGGAAGCTCCCTCCAATTAAGACCCCTGCGCCCGAGCCAGCGAATGTTAGCCCTGGATGCTGCCAATCCTAGCTGCTGCCCTCCCGGGGAATGATGCGCCCTGATAGCCGCCCAGTGGATAAAGGAGTGCCCAATAATCCACACGCGCACTGGGGTCTTTCCTGTACCTATAACAACATGGATGGGGACAATGAAACGGTGACAAACCACTGGCAATACACCCCTTCTCACCCCCCCCCACTCCCCACCAAGTCGGGAAGGTATCAAGAGGTTACGCACCTCACACGCCCTCATCACTAAGCATGCAATGGGCGAATATAGCCCCTATATCGCTCAGACTTCCAGCGCCCCATTTTCTTAATGACCGCCTGCGACGACCCCAAGGCCGCAGCACTAGTCGCTGCCCCGATGCGGAATGAATGCGGCGCAATCTTAGATGGATCCAATCCCGCTGCCGCTGCCACTTTGGCTAGCACTTTGCGGAACTGGAAAGCTGAAAGAGAACTGCCATCCTCATGCACGAGAAACTGTAGTCCTCCGACCGGCCGTACACGGCAATAATCCGCCACGCTCGATACCGGGCAGCACTCTGTGCATTCGTGTCTGGCTAAAGGCAACCAGGCCCCCTTCCCATCCTGATCAGTTTTGGATCTGGGAATGAGCAAAAGCACGCAATCATCCGTGGTCCTTACGTGCCCCACTTTAATACCGCCTACCTCCCCTCTTGTGGAGGAGGCGACCACTTCGCCTATCCTCAGCGCCCCCGCAAATGCCAGCGCGAAAGCAGCCCGAAACAAGACTGCCTCGTAGGCTGAACTGCACACTGCCCCCAGATTTACTACCAGCGAGCGCAATCTTTCTGTCGTGATCGGCTCCCTCCGATCCTTTGCGGGTGGGGCCAACCGGCCCCATCCCTTCAAGATCTGCCTTACTAGGAAAGTACCTGTATAATCCCTGAAACCTAAGGCTTTGTTGAAAAAGGACAATGCCGCTAACCTGCTCAAAGCTGACAATCTGGACATACCCTCAAGCTTCAAGCACGCAAGCCATTCCAGAACGTGTACCTGAGACGCCTGACACAACAAGAAGCCCTTCTGCACGCTGAAACGCTCCCATGCCCTCCAATGCGCCGAATACGCAGCCCACGTCTTAGGAGCCAGCGATGCTCTGATCAGGGGGAGGATGGACTCCCAACCCCCGCCAGCTGCCAAAGGAAAAGAGGGCACGTTAGACCCTCAGCTGCTGCCCTCGGGGCTACCCTTCTAAACTGATCCCATTGAAATCTTGAAAGGGCATCTGCTATCACATTGCTCACCCCTGGGATGTGCCGCGCTGTGAAGCGAACATTAAGCTGCAAACACCGCAAGACGAGGTGCCGGAGGTTCCAATAATTAGGCAGCTCAAATCAACCTATCACTGAACTTGTAGCAAGTTCATTCCAGTTGGTGGCGGCATCTTCTTCTAGCTAACTAACCCCTACTTATTGACGGACAAGGCCCCTCCGATGTCTGCAGCGTGGCACAGGGGTTGCGCACGCTCATTGGCACAGTGAGAGAGATTTTGTTATGGAGAGCTCTTCGGCCTGCAGCTCTTTAAAAAGGGGGGGAGAGGAACCCCTAAGCCGGCACTTAGTGGGCGACACCTCTCCCTGTGTTCGGGCCGTCACTCTGCTCACACTGCGCCCGCTCCCAGGGCCTTGCCCGACCGCCACAAAAGACGCCTCTTGCCGCCACACCTAACCAACATAGCCCTTAAATAATAGTATAACAATAACATACAACCAAATTCAACTTTTTTTTTTTTTATATATATAAATAACGCTGTGTTAACAACGGTCGGATGCCAACCATAGCACAGAACTTTGAAACTAACTAATGCCCTAATAAGTGTTCATTTTAAACAACCGATGAGATAACTGTCTTAAGGTTAGCCAGGAAAATGTCCAACCCAACGTCCGCCAGGTGAACCCCATCCGGTCGGTAAAGGGCCTTCTTGTCGGCCGTAATAGTGTCATGCCTGATGACAAAACCTCCCACGGCCGTGACCGCTCTCCCCACTTCCCTATTAACTTTCTTGCGGACATTGTACGCTGCCCTCTGTGTCACAATGTGACGCCAACGCAGCCGTGCAACCACGTTAGACCAACCTATCCGCACATCCTGAAGCCATGTGCACACCCACTTAATGTCCGCAACCATAATCCGAATTAAATCCAACACGGGAATGGATCCCAAGTCATTTCCGCCCAGATGCACAACAATCACATGAGGCTTTCCCCACCTCCTATGCGCATCCTGTAACAGAGCGGGAAGCTCCCTCCAATTAAGACCCCTGCGCCCGAGCCAGCGAATGTTAGCCCTGGATGCTGCCAATCCTAGCTGCTGCCCTCCCGGGGAATGATGCGCCCTGATAGCCGCCCAGTGGATAAAGGAGTGCCCAATAATCCACACGCGCACTGGGGTCTTTCCTGTACCTATAACAACATGGATGGGGACAATGAAACAGTGACAAACCACTGGCAATACACCCCTTCTCACCCCCCACACTCCCCACCAAGTCGGGAAGGTATCAAGAGGTTACGCACCTCACACGCCCTCATCACTAAGCATGCAATGGGCGAATATAGCCCCTATATCGCTCAGACTTCCAGCGCCCCATTTTCTTAATGACCGCCTGCGACGACCCCAAGGCCGCAGCACTAGTCGCTGCCCCGATGCGGAATGAATGCGGCGCAATCTTAGATGGATCCAATCCCGCTGCCGCTGCCACTTTGGCTAGCACTTTGCGGAACTGGAAAGCTGAAAGAGAACTGCCGTCCTCATGCACGAGAAACTGTAGTCCTCCGACCGGCCGTACACGGCAATAATCCGCCACGCTCGATACCGGGCAGCACTCTGTGCATTCGTGTCTGGCTAAAGGCAACCAGGCCCCCTTCCCATCCTGATCAGTTTTGGATCTGGGAATGAGCAAAAGCACGCAATCATCCGTGGTCCTTACGTGCCCCACTTTAATACCGCCTACCTCCCCTCTTGTGGAGGAGGCGACCACTTCGCCTATCCTCAGCGCCCCCGCAAATGCCAGCGCGAAAGCAGCCCGAAACAAGACTGCCTCGTAGGCTGAACTGCACACTGCCCCCAGATTTACTACCAGCGAGCGCAATCTTTCTGTCGTGATCGGCTCCCTCCGATCCTTTGCGGGTGGGGCCAACCGGCCCCATCCCTTCAAGATCTGCCTTACTAGGAAAGTACCTGTATAATCCCTGAAACCTAAGGCTTTGTTGAAAAAGGACAATGCCGCTAACCTGCTCAAAGCTGACAATCTGGACATACCCTCAAGCTTCAAGCACGCAAGCCATTCCAGAACGTGTACCTGAGACGCCTGACACAACAAGAAGCCCTTCTGCACGCTGAAACGCTCCCATGCCCTCCAATGCGCCGAATACGCAGCCCACGTCTTAGGAGCCAGCGATGCTCTGATCAGGGGGAGGATGGACTCCCAACCCCCGCCAGCTGCCAAAGGAAAAGAGGGCACGTTAGACCCTCAGCTGCTGCCCTCGGGGCTACCCTTCTAAACTGATCCCATTGAAATCTTGAAAGGGCATCTGCTATCACATTGCTCACCCCTGGGACATGCCGCGCTGTGAAGCGAACATTAAGCTGCAAACACCGCAAGACGAGGTGCCGGAGGTAGGTCACCACCCCCAGCGAGGCTGCTGACAACCTGTTTATGGCATATACCATGCTCATATTGTCTGACCAGAAGATTACTGACCGATTTGACAGCCTCTCTCCCCATAGTTCTACTGCTACCACAATAGGGAAGAGTTCTAGCAGTGCAAGGTTACGCGTGAGACCCGCGGCAGCCCAGCCCTCTGGCCATGGCTCCGCACTCCAGTCTCCGTCCAAATAGGCTCCATAGCCAAACCCGCCCGCGGCATCCGTGAACAGATGCAAGGCTTGATTGGAAATGGGCCCGTCTCTCCAAAGGCAGACCCCGTTAAAATGAACAAGGAACCTTTCCCAAACTCTCAGGTCGTCCCTCATCTCCTCTGTCACCCGACGCTTGTGGCTAAGCGTCCGAGGCCCCTTCAATTGAGCTTCTAACCTGCGGTTGAAGACCCTCCCCATGGGAATCGCCCTCCCCGCAAAGTTAAGCAACCCCAGAACCCCAGTTGTAGCTCAGTAATGGAGATATGCTCCGCGCGACATGCTGATTGAACCGCCCCAAGTAGGCGGTCGACTTTATCTTTTGGGAGCCGGCATAGGGACGCAACAGTGTCAATCTCTATGCCTAGGAATGTCAGGCAGGTACATGGTCCCTGCGTTTTTTCGTGCGCGAGCGGAACTCCAAACTCTGCTGTAAGATCCTGCATCACCCGCATCAATGCCGCACATTCGTCAGTATCTGGACCCCCTACCAGCAGGAAATCATCCAGGTAGTGAGCCACGGCCCCGCCCCCAGATGCCCTCTGCACTACCCAGTGCAGGAAGGAGCTGAAGCATTCAAAAAGGGCACATGACAAGGAGCAGCCCATGGGCAAACACCTGTCAACAAAAAATTCACCCTCGAACTTCATCCCCATCAGCCGAAATGAGGAAGGATGAAGCGGGAGCAAGCGGAAGGCGGACTCAATGTCCAGCTTGGCCATCAAGGCCCCGCAACCCCGAGAGCGAACCACCTCCAGTGCCTCGTCAAAGGACTGATAATGCACAGAACTGAGGTCCGGATCTATCGCATCGTTCACTGACGCCCCCTTGGGATAAGACAAGTGATGAATGAGCCTGTACTTCCCCTTCTCCCGCTTGGGAACTACTCCCAGTGGAGACACTACTAGATCCGCGATTGGCCGTTCCCGAAATGGGCCGACCACCCTCCCCAGCCTCAGTTCCTTATCCAGCTTCTCCCTCACTACGTGCGGGAACTCATAAGCTGACTTAAGGTTACGGTGGACGGAGGACCCAGTTACTTGTGATGTAATCGGTATCCTAAACCCCACCCTCAATCCTGACGACAGGACTGCCGCTGCCTCGCCGTCAGGGTACAGCGCCAGCCACGGCGCCATCCTCTCGTACTTAAGTGGAGTTGGGGCCCTTGCCACCAGGTCCCCCTCTACTAATCGGGGAGGGTGCACCGGCTCCCTTTCTATTCGTGCATTCTGAACCCGGGTGGGGTCCGCTGCAAAACTTGCAGATGTGCCGAAAGGAGCAATTTGCTCCCCTGTCACACTGCTTGTCCTGGAATTTCCAGCACTCCCTCCCCCGCCTCTTCGGGCGCGGAAAGGACCGCTGCGTCCCAGGCTTCGCCGCCCCGGTTGGCGAAGTAGACCTCTCGCGCCCCAACTTAGACCACAGGTGCATATCTTGCGTCCCGAAGTGTAAGATGGGGTTACCCACCATTTTCTTGCGAAACGCCACATTGTAGTCCCGCCAAGCACCTTCCCTGAACCTTTTGTAAATATCACCAATAGTGTCTTGATATTTAAAAAGGTTATGCCCCTGAGTCGGCCACCTATTAACATAGCAGGACGCCAACACCCTATATCCTGCCTGCCATTCATCATAAGTTTCCTGGCGCCTAACTTTTTTGGGGCCCGAGCCCTCGGCCGCCCTCTCCTTAGCTCTACAGGCTTCCGGAGTGAGTTCGTAGATATTCACATATCTACCCTCTTGGATCTTTTTAATCACTTTAGCCTTCAAATGGCCATAAAGTGAGTGGACTTGGCATGGGTAGGAATCCCCGTGCACCGCCACTTTCCTTGACGCCACCTGCCCTGCAGGCGCAACTCCCGCTTGCGCTAAGGAATTGCTCTCCACGACGCCCTGCGTGCCTGCCTTCGCCTGCACCTGCGCTGCCACTAATTTTTTAATCATTCTAAACATTTGTTGTTGGCCCTTGCCCACTAAACCCAGCCCTGTCTCGCTATCAGAACCTGAGTCACTAGAGGAAGAACCCATGTTAGTGTGTGTAATATCAGTGATCGTGCACTCACCAGCCTGAGACAGCTGCTGCGACACGCCTTCCGATGGCTGTGGTTGTCCGCTTTCTGAAATGCTAGCAAGTCCCGCAGCATCTCCATTTGCCATGCAATGGCTGCTTGTACCAGCCTCCATTCTGTGTTCAGCAACCGATGACACCTGAGGAGACAAAACAGACTGGGGAGTACTCTGAGTGACGAAGAGGGCCCCAGATGGGGCCGCACCCTCCTTTTCGCCACCCCTAGCCCTCTCTTGCACCCCAAGTGCTGCAGCCACCGCCCTTCTAATCAAGTCCTCCTGAACACCCAATGCCTGACTAACGCATTCTCTCACCTCCCGCTGTACCTCAGCAGCGATCTGCGCACTGTCCACACGTGCATTCACACCCCTCAACTGGCCCTGCCTAGAAGCATCTTCATTCCCTATAGTACCTGACCCATGAGTCACATTTTCATTGCCTTGTCTATTAGCTATCTGCTCCCTCTGCTGCTCACGAGGCTGTTGCGGACGTACCGCTTCCTGAAAGTAGGGGGCATCATTTGTACCTAAACTTTGTCCCCTGCAAACTCTCACACATTGCTCCTGACTCTGTGGCTGATCTCTCATGATAAGATCCCTGTTCATACCGGTAACAGCACCATTCGAGCCACTACCCCTCAGCACCACAACCTCCGCTTCTATTGGAGGTCTAACCTGTTGCCTGTGACCCTGGGAGTCCCCAGCTGCCGTGATGGCGTCATCTGCGCCTCTAACACATGAGCCTCCCACCGCCTATGCTCCTCGCTTGCAGCCACACTCACCACCTGCCCGGTACCCGCCCCCCTGCCCCCTGCGGCCGTCGTCGCCACCCGGAGTCTCCCCAACTTACTAGGGGCTGCTCCGGAAGGCTCCTCCGGCTGGTCAGCAGGGCGGCGTTGTGTGCGCGTCAGAGGGGGAGGAGACGCGACGCACGTTACGTGCGGGGGCGTGGCCACGCCCCGCGCTGCTAGAAGGCCTCAAGCCCGCCCGGCCGCGGCAACCACCGGCAGTAACCCCGGACCCTCCGGCACCATCCAGGCCCTGCTCTATGCCACCCGACCCCCAGCCAGAGGCCAGAGACTGGGCGAGGGCCAAGACAGTGGCCAGAGCGCACGGCGGAAGCGCCGGGAGCTGATGCATAAGGGCCCCTATGTCTGCGCCATGCTCCCCGGCTCCCCCTACCTCAGGCCCAGCCCTAGCAGAAACCTGGGCAGAGTTAACACTGGGAACCGCTCTCCCTGCTCCTCTTCCCCTAGCCCTGGTGCTTGCACCGGCCCCCGCCCTGCTAGAAGGGGTGTAACTGAGCTCCCTCCTAACCCTCTGTCTAGTAGCAATGGAGGGCCTACTGGGAACCCTAGCTTGGGGGGTAGGGGGTACCACATCATCCAGGTCTGACTCCTCATTTCCTCCTGCAGGTCTCTTCCTTCTTGAAGGCTCCACCACCGCATCCCTGTACCTCCTTGGAGGCAAAGAAGTACGCCTGGCACGCTTCGTGATCACTGGGGCCTAAAGTTCAAGATATCCAGCACAGAAGAAAGTTTTCCTCGAAGTCTGGAGGCAGGAAGAGGCCGAATCCACTGGAACAGGACCCTATAAAGGCAAGAGGTACACCCTCCCACACATTTGCAACATTGTAGCATACACACACTTCTAGAATCCTCCAGACTTCAAGTCAGCTATCCCTTAATTTTGCTACAGGCCCACTAGAGGGCCCTCCACTTCCACAAGCATCAGTGTAAGGAAAGACAAAGGCATGTGGTCTATAGCACAACACACACAGGCATCAGTGTAAGGAAAGACTAAGGCACGTGGTCTATAGCACAACACACACAAGCATCAGTGTAAGGAAAGACTAAGGCACGTGGTCTATAGCACAACACACACAAGCATCAGTGTAAGGAAAGACTAAGGCACGTGGTCTATAGCACAACACACACAAGCATCAGTGTAAGGAAAGACTAAGGCATGTGATCTATAGCACAGCACACACAAGCATCAGTGTAAGGAAAGACTAAGACATGTGGTCTATAGCACAGCACACACACATCAGTGTAAGGAAAGACTAAGGCATGTGGTCTATAGCACAACACACACAAGCATCAGTATAAGGAAAGACTAAGGCATGTGGTCTATAGCACAACACACACAAGCATCAGTGTAAGGAAAGACTAAGGCACGTGGTCTATAGCACAACACACACAAGCATCAGTGTAAGGAAAGACTAAGGCTCGTGGTCTATAGCACAACACACACAAGCATCAGTATAAGGAAAGACTAAGGCATGTGATCTATAGCACAGCACACACAAGCATCAGTGTAAGGAAAGACTAAGACATGTGGTCTATAGCACAGCACACACAAGCATCAGTGTAAGGAAAGACTAAGGCACGTGGTCTATAGCACAGCACACACAGGCATCAGTGTAAGGAAAGACTAAGGCACGTGGTCTATAGCACAACACACACAAGCATCAGTGTAAGGAAAGACTAAGACATGTGGTCTATAGCACAGCACACACAAGCATCAGTGTAAGGAAAGACTAAGGCACGTGATCTATAGCACAGCACACACAAGCATCAGTGTAAGGAAAGACTAAGGCATGTGGTCTATAGCACAACACACACAAGCATCAGTGTAAGGAAAGACTAAGGCACGTGATCTATAGCACAACACACACAAGCATCAGTGTAAGGAAAGACTAAGGCATGTGATCTATAGCACAGCACACACAAGCATCAGTGTAAGGAAAGACTAAGGCATGTGATCTATAGCACAGCACACACAAGCATCAGTGTAAGGAAAGACTAAGGCATGTGGTCTATAGCACAGCACACACAAGCATCAGTGTAAGGAAAGACTAAGGCACGTGGTCTATAGCACAACACACACAAGCATCAGTGTAAGGAAAGACTAAGGCATGTGATCTATAGGACAGCACACACAAGCATCAGTGTAAGGAAAGACTAAGGCATGTGATCTATAGCACAACACACACAAGCATCAGTGTAAGGAAAGACTAAGGCTTGTGATCTATAGCACAGCACACACAAGCATCAGTGTAAGGAAAGACTAAGGCATGTGATCTATAGCACAACACACACAAGCATCAGTGTAAGGAAAGACTAAGGCACGTGGTCTATAGCACAGCACACACAAGCATCAGTGTAAGGAAAGACTAAGGCATGTGGTCTATAGCACAGCACACACAAGCATCAGTGTAAGGAAAGACTAAGGCATGTGGTCTATAGCACAGCACACACAAGCATCAGTGTAAGGAAAGACTAAGGCACGTGGTCTATAGCACAGCACACACAAGCATCAGTGTAAGGAAAGACTAAGGCACGTGGTCTATAGCACAGCACACACAAGCATCAGTGTAAGGAAAGACTAAGGCATGTGGTCTGTAGCACAACACACACAAGCATCAGTGTAAGGAAAGACTAAGGCACGTGGTCTATAGCACAGCACACACAAGCATCAGTGTAAGGAAAGACTAAGGCACGTGGTCTATAGCACAGCACACACAAGCATCAGTGTAAGGAAAGACTAAGGCACGTGGTCTATAGCACAGCACACACAAGCATCAGTGTAAGGAAAGACTAAGGCACGTGGTCTATAGCACAGCACACACAAGCATCAGTGTAAGGAAAGACTAAGGCATGTGGTCTGTAGCACAACACACACAAGCATCAGTGTAAGGAAAGACTAAGGCACGTGGTCTATAGCACAGCACACACAAGCATCAGTGTAAGGAAAGACTAAGGCACGTGGTCTATAGCACAGCACACACAAGCATCAGTGTAAGGAAAGACTAAGGCACGTGGTCTATAGCACAGTACACACAAGCATCAGTGTAAGGAAAGACTAAGGCATGTGATCTATAGCACAGCACACACAAGCATCAGTATAAGGAAAGACTAAGGCATGTGGTCTATAGCACAACACACACAAGCATCAGTGTAAGGAAAGACTAAGGCACGTGGTCTATAGCACAGCACACACAAGCATCAGTGTAAGGAAAGACTAAGGCATGGTCTGTAGCACAACACACACAAGCATCAGTGTAAGGAAAGACTAAGGCACGTGGTCTATAGCACAGCACACACAAGCATCAGTGTAAGGAAAGACTAAGGCATGTGGTCTATAGCACAGCACACACAAGCATCAGTGTAAGGAAAGACTAAGGCATGTGATCTATAGGACAGCACACACAAGCATCAGTGTAAGGAAAGACTAAGGCATGTGATCTATAGCACAGCACACACAAGCATCAGTGTAAGGAAAGACTAAGGCATGTGGTCTATAGCACAACACACACAAGCATCAGTGTAAGGAAAGACTAAGGCACGTGGTCTATAGCACAGCACACACAAGCATCAGTGTAAGGAAAGACTAAGGCATGTGGTCTGTAGCACAACACACACAAGCATCAGTGTAAGGAAAGACTAAGGCATGTGGTCTATAGCACAGCACACACAAGCATCAGTGTAAGGAAAGACTAAGGCATGTGGTCTGTAGCACAACACACACAAGCATCAGTGTAAGGAAAGACTAAGGCACGTGGTCTATAGCACAGCACACACAAGCATCAGTATAAGGAAAGACTAAGGCATGTGATCTATAGCACAACACACACAAGCATCAGTGTAAGGAAAGACTAAGGCATGTGGTCTGTAGCACAACACACACAAGCATCAGTGTAAGGAAAGACTAAGGCACGTGGTCTATAGCACAGCGCACCCAAGCATCAGTGTAAGGAAAGACTAAGGCACGTGGTCTATAGCACAGCACACACAAGCATCAGTGTAAGGAAAGACTAAGGCATGTGATCTATAGCACAGCACACACAAGCATCAGTGTAAGGAAAGACTAAGGCATGGTCTGTAGCACAACACACACAAGCATCAGTGTAAGGAAAGACTAAGGCACGTGGTCTATAGCACAGCACACACAAGCATCAGTGTAAGGAAAGACTAAGGCATGTGGTCTATAGCACAGCACACACAAGCATCAGTGTAAGGAAAGACTAAGGCATGTGATCTATAGGACAGCACACACAAGCATCAGTGTAAGGAAAGACTAAGGCATGTGATCTATAGCACAGCACACACAAGCATCAGTGTAAGGAAAGACTAAGGCTTGTGGTCTATAGCACAGCACACACAAGCATCAGTGTAAGGAAAGACTAAGGCATGTGGTCTATAGCACAGCACACACAAGCATCAGTGTAAGGAAAGACTAAGGCACGTGGTCTATAGCACAGCACACACAAGCATCAGTGTAAGGAAAGACTAAGGCACGTGGTCTATAGCACAGCACACACAAGCATCAGTGTAAGGAAAGACTAAGGCACGTGGTCTATAGCACAGCACACACAAGCATCAGTATAAGGAACGACTAAGGCATGTGGTCTATAGCACAGCACACACAAGCATCAGTGTAAGGAAAGACTAAGGCATGAGGTCTATAGCACAGCACACACAAGCATCAGTGTAAGGAAAGACTAAGGCACGTGGTCTATAGCACAGCACACACAAGCATCAGTGTAAGGAAAGACTAAGGCACGTGGTCTATAGCACAGCACACACAAGCATCAGTGTAAGGAAAGACTAAGGCATGTGGTCTATAGCACAGCACACACAAGCATCAGTGTAAGGAAAGACTAAGGCACGTGGTCTATAGCACAGCACACACACATCAGTGTAAGGAAAGACTAAGGCACGTGATCTATAGCACAACACACACAAGCATCAGTGTAAGGAAAGACTAAGGCATGTGGTCTATAGCACAGCACACACAAGCATCAGTGTAAGGAAAGACTAAGGCACGTGATCTATAGCACAACACACACAAGCATCAGTGTAAGGAAAGACTAAGGCACGTGGTCTATAGCACAACACACACAAGCATCAGTATAAGGAAAGACTAAGGCATGTGGTCTATAGCACAGCACACACAAGCATCAGTGTAAGGAAAGACTAAGGCACGTGGTCTATAGCACAGCACACACAGGCATCAGTGTAAGGAAAGACTAAGGCACGTGATCTATAGCACAGCACACACAAGCATCAGTGTAAGGAAATACTAAGGCATGTGGTCTATAGCACAGCACACACAAGCATCAGTGTAAGGAAAGACTAAGGCTTGTGATCTATAGCACAGCACACACAAGCATCAGTGTAAGGAAAGACTAAGGCACATGGTCTATAGCACAGCACACACAAGCATCAGTGTAAGGAAAGACTAAGGCACGTGGTCTATAGCACAGCACACACAAGCATCAGTATAAGGAAAGACTAAGGCATGTGGTCTATAGCACAGCACACACAAGCATCAGTGTAAGGAAAGACTAAGGCACGTGGTCTATAGCACAGCACACACAAGCATCAGTGTAAGGAAAGACTAAGGCATGTGGTCTATAGCACAGCACACACAAGCATCAGTGTAAGGAAAGACTAAGGCATGTGGTCTATAGCACAACACACACAAGCATCAGTATAAGGAAAGACTAAGGCACGTGGTCTATAGCACAGCACACACAAGCATCAGTGTAAGGAAAGACTAAGACATGTGATCTATAGCACAGCACGCACAAGCATCAGTGTAAGGAAAGACTAAGGCACGTGGTCTACAGCACAGCACACACAAGCATCAGTGTAAGGAAAGACTAAGGCATGTGGTCTATAGCACAGCACACACAAGCATCAGTGTAAGGAAAGACTAAGGCACATGGTCTATAGCACAGCACACACAAGCATCAGTGTAAGGAAAGACTAAGGCATGTGGTCTATAGCACAACACACACAAGCATCAGTGTAAGGAAAGACTAAGGCACGTGGTCTACAGCACAGCACACACAAGCATCAGTGTAAGGAAAGACTAAGGCATGTGGTCTATAGCACAGCACACACAAGCATCAGTGTAAGGAAAGACTAAGGCACATGGTCTATAGCACAGCACACACAAGCATCAGTGTAAGGAAAGACTAAGGCACGTGGTCTATAGCACAGCACACACAAGCATCAGTGTAAGGAAAGACTAAGGCATGTGGTCTATAGCACAGCACACACAAGCATCAGTGTAAGGAAAGACTAAGGCATGTGGTCTATAGCACAACACACACAAGCATCAGTGTAAGGAAAGACTAAGGCATGTGGTCTATAGCACAACACACACAAGCATCAGTGTAAGGAAAGACTAAGGCATGTGGTCTATAGCACAGCACACACAAGCATCAGTGTAAGGAAAGACTAAGGCATGTGGTCTATAGCACAACACACACAAGCATCAGTGTAAGGAAAGACTAAGGCACGTGGTCTATAGCACAGCACACACAAGCATCAGTGTAAGGAAAGACTAAGGCATGTGGTCTGTAGCACAACACACACAAGCATCAGTGTAAGGAAAGACTAAGGCATGTGGTCTATAGCACAGCACACACAAGCATCAGTGTAAGGAAAGACTAAGGCACGTGATCTATAGCACAACACACACAAGCATCAGTGTAAGGAAAGACTAAGGCACGTGGTCTATAGCACAACACACACAAGCATCAGTGTAAGGAAAGACTAAGGCACGTGGTCTATAGCACAGCACACACAAGCATCAGTGTAAGGAAAGACTAAGGCACGTGATCTATAGCACAACACACACAAGCATCAGTGTAAGGAAAGACTAAGGCATGTGGTCTATAGCACAACACACACAAGCATCAGTGTAAGGAAAGACTAAGGCACGTGGTCTATAGCACAGCACACACAAGCATCAGTGTAAGGAAAGACTAAGGCACGTGGTCTATAGCACAGCACACACAAGCATCAGTGTAAGGAAAGACTAAGGCACGTGGTCTATAGCACAGCACACACAAGCATCAGTATAAGGAACGACTAAGGCATGTGGTCTATAGCACAGCACACACAAGCATCAGTGTAAGGAAAGACTAAGGCATGAGGTCTATAGCACAGCACACACAAGCATCAGTGTAAGGAAAGACTAAGGCACGTGGTCTATAGCACAGCACACACAAGCATCAGTGTAAGGAAAGACTAAGGCACGTGGTCTATAGCACAGCACACACAAGCATCAGTGTAAGGAAAGACTAAGGCATGTGGTCTATAGCACAGCACACACAAGCATCAGTGTAAGGAAAGACTAAGGCATGTGGTCTATAGCACAGCACACACAAGCATCAGTGTAAGGAAAGACTAAGGCACGTGATCTATAGCACAACACACACAAGCATCAGTGTAAGGAAAGACTAAGGCACGTGGTCTATAGCACAACACACACAAGCATCAGTATAAGGAAAGACTAAGGCATGTGGTCTATAGCACAGCACACACAAGCATCAGTGTAAGGAAAGACTAAGGCACGTGGTCTATAGCACAGCACACACAGGCATCAGTGTAAGGAAAGACTAAGGCACGTGATCTATAGCACAGCACACACAAGCATCAGTGTAAGGAAATACTAAGGCATGTGGTCTATAGCACAGCACACACAAGCATCAGTGTAAGGAAAGACTAAGGCTTGTGATCTATAGCACAGCACACACAAGCATCAGTGTAAGGAAAGACTAAGGCACATGGTCTATAGCACAGCACACACAAGCATCAGTGTAAGGAAAGACTAAGGCACGTGGTCTATAGCACAGCACACACAAGCATCAGTGTAAGGAAAGACTAAGGCACGTGGTCTACAGCACAGCACACACAAGCATCAGTGTAAGGAAAGACTAAGGCATGTGGTCTATAGCACAACACACACAAGCATCAGTGTAAGGAAAGACTAAGGCACGTGGTCTACAGCACAGCACACACAAGCATCAGTGTAAGGAAAGACTAAGGCATGTGGTCTATAGCACAGCACACACAAGCATCAGTGTAAGGAAAGACTAAGGCACATGGTCTATAGCACAGCACACACAAGCATCAGTGTAAGGAAAGACTAAGGCATGTGGTCTATAGCACAACACACACAAGCATCAGTGTAAGGAAAGACTAAGGCACGTGGTCTATAGCACAGCACACACAAGCATCAGTGTAAGGAAAGACTAAGGCATGTGGTCTGTAGCACAACACACACAAGCATCAGTGTAAGGAAAGACTAAGGCATGTGGTCTATAGCACAGCACACACAAGCATCAGTGTAAGGAAAGACTAAGGCACGTGGTCTATAGCACAGCACACACAAGCATCAGTGTAAGGAAAGACTAAGGCACGTGATCTATAGCACAGCACACACAAGCATCAGTGTAAGGAAAGACTAAGGCATGTGGTCTATAGCACAGCACACACAAGCATCAGTGTAAGGAAAGACTAAGGCATGTGGTCTATAGCACAACACACACAAGCATCAGTGTAAGGAAAGACTAAGGCACGTGGTCTATAGCACAGCACACACAAGCATCAGTGTAAGGAAAGACTAAGGCACGTGGTCTATAGTACAGCACACACAAGCATCAGTATAAGGAAAGACTAAGGCATGTGGTCTATAGCACAGCACACACAAGCATCAGTGTAAGGAAAGACTAAGGCATGTGATCTATAGCACAGCACACACAAGCATCAGTGTAAGGAAAGACTAAGGCACGTGGTCTATAGCACAACACACACAAGCATCAGTGTAAGGAAAGACTAAGGCATGTGATCTATAGCACAACACACACAAGCATCAGTGTAAGGAAAGACTATGGCATGTGGTCTATAGCACAGCACACACAAGCATCAGTGTAAGGAAAGACTAAGGCATGGTCTGTAGCACAACACACACAAGCATCAGTGTAAGGAAAGACTAAGGCACGTGGTCTATAGCACAGCACACACAAGCATCAGTGTAAGGAAAGACTAAGGCACGTGGTCTATAGCACAACACACACAAGCATCAGTGTAAGGAAAGACTAAGGCATGTGGTCTATAGCACAGCACACACAGGCATCAGTGTAAGGAAAGACTAAGGCACGTGGTCTATAGCACAGCACACACAAGCATCAGTGTAAGGAAAGACTAAGGCACGTGGTCTATAGCACAGCACACACAAGCATCAGTGTAAGGAAAGACTAAGGCATGTGATCTATAGCACAGCACACACAAGCATCAGTGTAAGGAAAGACTAAGGCACGTGGTCTATAGCACAGCACACACAAGCATCAGTGTAAGGAAAGACTAAGGCACGTGGTCTATAGCACAGCACACACAAGCATCAGTGTAAGGAAAGACTAAGGCACGTGGTCTATAGCACAGCACACACAAGCATCAGTGTAAGGAAAGACTAAGGCACGTGGTCTATAGCACAACACACACAAGCATCAGTATAAGGAACAACTAAGGCACGTGGTCTATAGCACAGCACACACAAGCATCAGTGTAAGGAAAGACTAAGACATGTGGTCTATAGCACAGTACACACAAGCATCAGTGTAAGGAAAGACTAAGGCATGTGATCTATAGCACAGCACACACAAGCATCAGTGTAAGGAAAGACTAAGGCACGTGGTCTATAGCACAGCACACACAAGCATCAGTGTAAGGAAAGACTAAGGCATGGTCTGTAGCACAACACACACAAGCATCAGTGTAAGGAAAGACTAAGGCACGTGGTCTATAGCACAGCACACACAAGCATCAGTGTAAGGAAAGACTAAGGCATGTGGTCTATAGCACAGCACACACAAGCATCAGTGTAAGGAAAGACTAAGGCATGTGGTCTATAGCACAGCACACACAAGCATCAGTGTAAGGAAAGACTAAGGCATGTGATCTATAGCACAGCACACACAAGCATCAGTGTAAGGAAAGACTAAGGCATGTGATCTATAGCACAGCACACACAAGCATCAGTGTAAGGAAAGACTAAGGCACGTGGTCTATAGCACAGCACACACACATCAGTGTAAGGAAAGACTAAGGCATGTGGTCTATAGCACAGCACACACAAGCATCAGTGTAAGGAAAGACTAAGGCATGTGGTCTATAGCACAGCACACACAAGCATCAGTGTAAGGAAAGACTAAGGCATGTGATCTATAGCACAGCACACACAAGCATCAGTGTAAGGAAAGACTAAGGCATGTGATCTATAGCACAGCACACACAAGCATCAGTGTAAGGAAAGACTAAGGCACGTGGTCTATAGCACAACACACACAAGCATCAGTGTAAGGAAAGACTAAGGCATGTGATCTATAGCACAACACACACAAGCATCAGTGTAAGGAAAGACTAAGGCATGTGATCTATAGCACAGCACACACAAGCATCAGTGTAAGGAAAGACTAAGGCACGTGGTCTATAGCACAACACACACAAGCATCAGTGTAAGGAAAGACTAAGGCACGTGGTCTATAGCACAGCACACACAAGCATCAGTGTAAGGAAAGACTAAGGCATGGTCTGTAGCACAGCACACACACACAAGCATCAGTGTAAGGAAAGACTAAGGCATGTGATCTATAGCACAACACACACAAGCATCAGTGTAAGGAAAGACTAAGGCACGTGGTCTATAGCACAACACACACAAGCATCAGTGTAAGGAAAGACTAAGGCACGTGGTCTATAGCACAGCACACACAAGCATCAGTGTAAGGAAAGACTAAGGCTTGTGATCTATAGCACAGCACACACAAGCATCAGTGTAAGGAAAGACTAAGGCATGGTCTGTAGCACAGCACACACAAGCATCAGTGTAAGGAAAGACTAAGGCACGTGATCTATAGCACAGCACACACAAGCATCAGTGTAAGGAAAGACTAAGGCTTGTGATCTATAGCACAGCACACACAAGCATCAGTATAAGGAAAGACTAAGGCATGGTCTGTAGCACAGCACACACAAGCATCAGTGTAAGGAAAGACTAAGGCATGTGATCTATAGCACAACACACACAAGCATCAGTGTAAGGAAAGACTAAGGCACGTGGTCTATAGCACAGCACACACAAGCATCAGTATAAGGAAAGACTAAGGCATGTGATCTATAGCACAGCACACACAAGCATCAGTGTAAGGAAAGACTAAGGCACGTGGTCTATAGCACAACACACACAAGCATCAGTGTAAGGAAAGACTAAGGCACGTGGTCTATAGCACAGCACACACAAGCATCAGTGTAAGGAAAGACTAAGGCACGTGGTCTATAGCACAGCACACACAAGCATCAGTATAAGGAAAGACTAAGGCATGTGGTCTATAGCACAACACACACAAGCATCAGTGTAAGGAAAGACTAAGGCTCGTGGTCTATAGCACAACACACACAAGCATCAGTGTAAGGAAAGACTAAGGCATGTGGTCTGTAGCACAACACACACAAGCATCAGTGTAAGGAAAGACTAAGGGACGTGGTCTATAGCACAGCACACACAAGCATCAGTGTAAGGAAAGACTAAGGCACGTGGTCTATAGCACAACACACACAAGCATCAGTGTAAGGAAAGACTAAGGCACGTGGTCTACAGCACAGCACACACAGGCATCAGTGTAAGGAAAGACTAAGGCATGTGGTCTATAGCACAGCACACACACATCAGTATAAGGAAAGACTAAGGCATGTGGTCTATAGCACAGCACACACAAGCATCAGTGTAAGGAAAGACTAAGGCACGTGGTCTATAGCACAGCACACACAAGCATCAGTGTAAGGAAAGACTAAGGCACGTGGTCTATAGCACAGCACACACAAGCATCAGTGTAAGGAAAGACTAAGACATGTGGTCTATAGCACAACACACACAAGCATCAGTGTAAGGAAAGACTAAGGCATGTGGTCTATAGCACAGCACACACAAGCATCAGTGTAAGGAAAGACAAAGGCATGTGGTCTATAGCACAGCACACACAAGCATCAGTATAAGGAAAGACTAAGGCATGTGGTCTATAGCACAGCACACACAAGCATCAGTGTAAGGAAAGACTAAGGCACGTGGTCTATAGTACAACACACACAAGCATCAGTGTAAGGAAAGACTAAGGCTCGTGGTCTATAGCACAGCACACACAAGCATCAGTGTAAGGAAAGACTAAGGCATGTGGTCTATAGCACAGCACACACAAGCATCAGTGTAAGGAAAGACTAAGGCATGTGGTCTATAGTACAACACACACAAGCATCAGTGTAAGGAAAGACTAAGGCACGTGGTCTATAGCACAGCACACACAAGCATCAGTGTAAGGAAAGACTAAGGCTCGTGGTCTATAGCACAGCACACACAAGCATCAGTGTAAGGAAAGACTAAGGCATGTGGTCTATAGCACAGCACACACAAGCATCAGTGTAAGGAAAGACTAAGGCATGTGGTCTATAGTACAACACACACAAGCATCAGTGTAAGGAAAGACTAAGGCACGTGGTCTATAGCACAGCACACACAAGCATCAGTGTAAGGAAAGACTAAGGCACGTGGTCTATAGCACAGCACACACAAGCATCAGTGTAAGGAAAGACTAAGGCACGTGGTCTATAGCACAGCACACACAAGCATCAGTGTAAGGAAAGACTAAGACATGTGGTCTATAGCACAACACACACAAGCATCAGTGTAAGGAAAGACTAAGGCATGTGGTCTATAGCACAGCACACACAAGCATCAGTGTAAGGAAAGACAAAGGCATGTGGTCTATAGCACAGCACACACAAGCATCAGTGTAAGGAAAGACTAAGGCACGTGGTCTATAGCACAGCACACACAAGCATCAGTGTAAGGAAAGACTAAGGCATGTGGTCTATAGCACAACACACACAAGCATCAGTGTAAGGAAAGACTAAGGCATGTGATCTATAGCACAGCACACACAAGCATCAGTGTAAGGAAAGACTAAGGCACGTGGTCTATAGCACAGCACACACAAGCATCAGTGTAAGGAAAGACTAAGGCACGTGGTCTATAGCACAGCACACACAAGCATCAGTGTAAGGAAAGACTAAGGCACGTGGTCTATAGCACAACACACACAAGCATCAGTATAAGGAACGACTAAGGCACGTGGTCTATAGCACAGCACACACAAGCATCAGTGTAAGGAAAGACTAAGACATGTGGTCTATAGCACAGTACACACAAGCATCAGTGTAAGGAAAGACTAAGGCATGTGATCTATAGCACAGCACACACAAGCATCAGTGTAAGGAAAGACTAAGGCACGTGGTCTATAGCACAGCACACACAAGCATCAGTGTAAGGAAAGACTAAGGCACGTGGTCTATAGCACAGCACACACACAAGCATCAGTGTAAGGAAAGACTAAGGCACGTGGTCTATAGCACAACAAACACAAGCATCAGTATAAGGAACGACTAAGGCACGTGGTCTATAGCACAGCACACACAAGCATCAGTGTAAGGAAAGACTAAGACATGTGGTCTATAGCACAGTACACACAAGCATCAGTGTAAGGAAAGACTAAGGCATGTGATCTATAGCACAGCACACACAAGCATCAGTGTAAGGAAAGACTAAGGCACGTGGTCTATAGCACAGCACACACAAGCATCAGTGTAAGGAAAGACTAAGGCACGTGGTCTATAGCACAGCACACACAAGCATCAGTGTAAGGAAAGACTAAGGCATGTGGTCTATAGCACAACACACACAAGCATCAGTGTAAGGAAAGACTAAGGCATGTGGTCTATAGCACAGCACAGCACACACAAGCATCAGTGTAAGGAAAGACTAAGGCATGTGGTCTATAGCACAGCACACACAAGCATCAGTGTAAGGAAAGACTAAGGCACGTGATCTATAGCACAACACACACAAGCATCAGTGTAAGGAAAGACTAAGGCATGTGGTCTATAGCACAGCACACACAAGCATCAGTGTAAGGAAAGACTAAGGCATGTGGTCTATAGCACAACACACACAAGCATCAGTGTAAGGAAAGACTAAGGCACGTGGTCTATAGCACAGCACACACAAGCATCAGTGTAAGGAAAGACTAAGGCATGATCTATAGCACAACACACACAAGCATCAGTATAAGGAAAGACTAAGGCATGATCTATAGCACAACACACACAAGCATCAGTGTAAGGAAAGACTAAGGCATGTGATCTATAGCACAACACACACAAGCATCAGTGTAAGGAAAGACTAAGGCACGTGGTCTATAGCACAACACACACAAGCATCAGTGTAAGGAAAGACTAAGGCACGTGGTCTATAGCACAGCACACACAAGCATCAGTGTAAGGAAAGACTAAGGCACGTGGTCTATAGCACAACACACACAAGCATCAGTGTAAGGAAAGACTAAGGCACGTGGTCTATAGCACAGCACACACAAGCATCAGTGTAAGGAAAGACTAAGGCATGTGGTCTATAGCACAGCACACACAAGCATCAGTGTAAGGAAAGACTAAGGCATGTGATCTATAGCACAGCACACACAAGCATCAGTGTAAGGAAAGACTAAGGCACGTGGTCTATAGCACAGCACACACAAGCATCAGTGTAAGGAAAGACTAAGGCACGTGGTCTATAGCACAGCACACACAAGCATCAGTGTAAGGAAAGACTAAGGCATGTGGTCTATAGCACAGCACACACAAGCATCAGTGTAAGGAAAGACTAAGGCACGTGGTCTATAGCACAACACACACAAGCATCAGTGTAAGGAAAGACTAAGGCACGTGGTCTATAGCACAGCACACACAAGCATCAGTGTAAGGAAAGACTAAGGCATGTGATCTATAGCACAGCACACACAAGCATCAGTGTAAGGAAAGACTAAGGCATGTGGTCTATAGCACAGCACACACAAGCATCAGTGTAAGGAAAGACTAAGGCACGTGGTCTATAGCACAGCACACACAAGCATCAGTGTAAGGAAAGACTAAGGCATGTGATCTATAGCACAGCACACACAAGCATCAGTGTAAGGAAAGACTAAGGCACGTGGTCTATAGCACAGCACACACAAGCATCAGTGTAAGGAAAGACTAAGGCACGTGGTCTATAGCACAGCACACACAAGCATCAGTGTAAGGAAAGACTAAGGCACGTGGTCTATAGCACAGCACACACAAGCATCAGTGTAAGGAAAGACTAAGGCATGTGGTCTATAGCACAGCACACACAAGCATCAGTGTAAGGAAAGACTAAGGCACGTGGTCTATAGCACAGCACACACAAGCATCAGTGTAAGGAAAGACTAAGGCACGTGGTCTATAGCACAGCACACACAAGCATCAGTGTAAGGAAAGACTAAGGCATGTGGTCTATAGCACAGCACACACAAGCATCAGTGTAAGGAAAGACTAAGGCACGTGGTCTATAGCACAGCACACACAAGCATCAGTGTAAGGAAAGACTAAGGCATGTGGTCTATAGCACAGCACACACAAGCATCAGTGTAAGGAAAGACTAAGGCATGTGATCTATAGCACAACACACACAAGCATCAGTGTAAGGAAAGACTAAGGCATGTGATCTATAGCACAGCACACACAAGCATCAGTGTAAGGAAAGACTAAGGCATGTGATCTATAGCACAACACACACAAGCATCAGTGTAAGGAAAGACTAAGGCATGTGATCTATAGCACAGCACACACAAGCATCAGTGTAAGGAAAGACTAAGGCATGTGATCTATAGCACAACACACACAAGCATCAGTGTAAGGAAAGACTAAGGCACGTGGTCTATAGCACAGCACACACAAGCATCAGTGTAAGGAAAGACTAAGGCACGTGGTCTATAGCACAGCACACACAAGCATCAGTGTAAGGAAAGACTAAGGCACGTGGTCTATAGCACAGCACACACAAGCATCAGTGTAAGGAAAGACTAAGACATGTGGTCTATAGCACAGCACACACAAGCATCAGTGTAAGGAAAGACTAAGGCACGTGGTCTATAGCACAGCACACACAAGCATCAGTGTAAGGAAAGACTAAGGCACGTGGTCTATAGCACAGCACACACAAGCATCAGTGTAAGGAAAGACTAAGGCATGTGGTCTATAGCACAGCACACACAAGCATCAGTGTAAGGAAAGACTAAGGCATGTGATCTATAGCACAGCACACACAAGCATCAGTGTAAGGAAAGACTAAGGCACGTGGTCTATAGCACAGCACACACAAGCATCAGTGTAAGGAAAGACTAAGGCACGTGGTCTATAGCACAGCACACACAAGCATCAGTGTAAGGAAAGACTAAGGCATGTGGTCTATAGCACAGCACACACAAGCATCAGTGTAAGGAAAGACTAAGGCACGTGGTCTATAGCACAACACACACAAGCATCAGTATAAGGAAAGACTAAGGCACGTGGTCTATAGCACAGCACACACAAGCATCAGTGTAAGGAAAGACTAAGGCATGTGATCTATAGCACAGCACACACAAGCATCAGTGTAAGGAAAGACTAAGGCATGTGGTCTATAGCACAGCACACACAAGCATCAGTGTAAGGAAAGACTAAGGCACGTGGTCTATAGCACAGCACACACAAGCATCAGTGTAAGGAAAGACTAAGGCATGTGATCTATAGCACAGCACACACAAGCATCAGTGTAAGGAAAGACTAAGGCACGTGGTCTATAGCACAGCACACACAAGCATCAGTGTAAGGAAAGACTAAGGCACGTGGTCTATAGCACAGCACACACAAGCATCAGTGTAAGGAAAGACTAAGGCACGTGGTCTATAGCACAGCACACACAAGCATCAGTGTAAGGAAAGACTAAGGCATGTGGTCTATAGCACAGCACACACAAGCATCAGTGTAAGGAAAGACTAAGGCACGTGGTCTATAGCACAGCACACACAAGCATCAGTGTAAGGAAAGACTAAGGCATGTGGTCTATAGCACAGCACACACAAGCATCAGTGTAAGGAAAGACAAAGGCATGTGGTCTATAGCACAACACACACAAGCATCAGTGTAAGGAAAGACTAAGGCACGTGGTCTGTAGCACAGCACACACAAGCATCAGTGTAAGGAAAGACTAAGGCATGTGGTCTATAGCACAGCACACACAAGCATCAGTGTAAGGAAAGACTAAGGCACGTGGTCTATAGCACAGCACACACAAGCATCAGTGTAAGGAAAGACTAAGGCATGTGGTCTATAGCACAGCACACACAAGCATCAGTGTAAGGAAAGACTAAGGCATGTGGTCTATAGCACAGCACACACAAGCATCAGTGTAAGGAAAGTCTAAGGCACGTGGTCTATAGCACAGCACAGCACACACAAGCATCAGTGTAAGGAAATACTAAGGCATGTGGTCTATAGCACAGCACACACAAGCATCAGTGTAAGGAAATACTAAGGCATGTGGTCTATAGCACAGCACACACAAGCATCAGTATAAGGAAAGACTAAGGCACGTGGTCTATAGCACAACACACACAAGCATCAGTGTAAGGAAAGACTAAGGCACGTGGTCTATAGCACAACACACACAAGCATCAGTGTAAGGAAAGACTAAGGCACGTGGTCTATAGCACAGCACACACAAGCATCAGTGTAAGGAAAGACTAAGGCATGAGGTCTATAGCACAGCACACACAAGCATCAGTGTAAGGAAAGACTAAGGCATGTGATCTATAGCACAACACACACAAGCATCAGTGTAAGGAAAGACTAAGGCACGTGGTCTATAGCACAGCACACACAAGCATCAGTGTAAGGAAAGACTAAGGCACGTGGTCTATAGCACAGCACACACAAGCATCAGTGTAAGGAAAGACTAAGGCATGTGGTCTATAGCACAGCACACACAAGCATCAGTGTAAGGAAAGACTAAGGCACGTGGTCTATAGCACAGCACACACAAGCATCAGTGTAAGGAAAGACTAAGGCATGTGGTCTATAGCACAGCACACACAAGCATCAGTGTAAGGAAAGACTAAGGCATGTGGTCTATAGCACAGCACACACAAGCATCAGTGTAAGGAAAGACTAAGGCACGTGGTCTATAGCACAGCACACACAAGCATCAGTGTAAGGAAAGACTAAGGCACGTGGTCTATAGCACAGCACACACAAGCATCAGTGTAAGGAAAGACTAAGGCACGTGGTCTATAGCACAGCACACACAAGCATCAGTGTAAGGAAAGACTAAGGCACGTGGTCTATAGCACAGCACACACAAGCATCAGTGTAAGGAAAGACTAAGACATGTGGTCTATAGCACAGCACACACAAGCATCAGTGTAAGGAAAGACTAAGGCACGTGGTCTATAGCACAGCACACACAAGCATCAGTGTAAGGAAAGACTAAGGCACGTGGTCTATAGCACAGCACACACAAGCATCAGTGTAAGGAAAGACTAAGGCATGTGGTCTATAGCACAGCACACACAAGCATCAGTGTAAGGAAAGACTAAGGCATGTGATCTATAGCACAGCACACACAAGCATCAGTGTAAGGAAAGACTAAGGCACGTGGTCTATAGCACAGCACACACAAGCATCAGTGTAAGGAAAGACTAAGGCACGTGGTCTATAGCACAGCACACACAAGCATCAGTGTAAGGAAAGACTAAGGCATGTGGTCTATAGCACAGCACACACAAGCATCAGTGTAAGGAAAGACTAAGGCACGTGGTCTATAGCACAACACACACAAGCATCAGTATAAGGAAAGACTAAGGCACGTGGTCTATAGCACAGCACACACAAGCATCAGTGTAAGGAAAGACTAAGGCATGTGATCTATAGCACAGCACACACAAGCATCAGTGTAAGGAAAGACTAAGGCATGTGGTCTATAGCACAGCACACACAAGCATCAGTGTAAGGAAAGACTAAGGCACGTGGTCTATAGCACAGCACACACAAGCATCAGTGTAAGGAAAGACTAAGGCATGTGATCTATAGCACAGCACACACAAGCATCAGTGTAAGGAAAGACTAAGGCACGTGGTCTATAGCACAGCACACACAAGCATCAGTGTAAGGAAAGACTAAGGCACGTGGTCTATAGCACAGCACACACAAGCATCAGTGTAAGGAAAGACTAAGGCACGTGGTCTATAGCACAGCACACACAAGCATCAGTGTAAGGAAAGACTAAGGCATGTGGTCTATAGCACAGCACACACAAGCATCAGTGTAAGGAAAGACTAAGGCACGTGGTCTATAGCACAGCACACACAAGCATCAGTGTAAGGAAAGACTAAGGCATGTGGTCTATAGCACAGCACACACAAGCATCAGTGTAAGGAAAGACAAAGGCATGTGGTCTATAGCACAACACACACAAGCATCAGTGTAAGGAAAGACTAAGGCATGTGATCTATAGCACAGCACACACAAGCATCAGTTTAAGGAAAGACTAAGACATGTGGTCTATAGCACAGCACACACAGGCATCAGTGTAAGGAAAGACTAAGGCACGTGGTCTGTAGCACAGCACACACAAGCATCAGTGTAAGGAAAGACTAAGGCATGTGGTCTATAGCACAGCACACACAAGCATCAGTGTAAGGAAAGACTAAGGCACGTGGTCTATAGCACAGCACACACAAGCATCAGTGTAAGGAAAGACTAAGGCATGTGGTCTATAGCACAGCACACACAAGCATCAGTGTAAGGAAAGACTAAGGCATGTGGTCTATAGCACAGCACACACAAGCATCAGTGTAAGGAAAGTCTAAGGCACGTGGTCTATAGCACAGCACAGCACACACAAGCATCAGTGTAAGGAAATACTAAGGCATGTGGTCTATAGCACAGCACACACAAGCATCAGTATAAGGAAAGACTAAGGCACGTGGTCTATAGCACAACACACACAAGCATCAGTGTAAGGAAAGACTAAGGCACGTGGTCTATAGCACAGCACACACAAGCATCAGTGTAAGGAAAGACTAAGGCATGAGGTCTATAGCACAGCACACACAAGCATCAGTGTAAGGAAAGACTAAGGCATGTGATCTATAGCACAACACACACAAGCATCAGTGTAAGGAAAGACTAAGGCATGGTCTGTAGCACAACACACACAAGCATCAGTGTAAGGAAAGACTAAGGCACGTGGTCTATAGCACAACACACACAAGCATCAGTGTATGGAAAGACTAAGGCACGTGGTCTATAGCACAGCACACACAGGCATCAGTGTAAGGAAAGACTAAGGCATGTGATCTATAGCACAACACACACAAGCATCAGTATAAGGAAAGACTAAGGCATGGTCTATAGCACAACACACACAAGCATCAGTGTAAGGAAAGACTAAGGCATGTGGTCTGTAGCACAGCACACACAAGCATCAGTATAAGGAACGACTAAGGCACGTGGTCTGTAGCACAGCACACACAAGCATCAGTGTAAGGAAAGACTAAGGCACGTGGTCTATAGCACAGCACACACAAGCATCAGTGTAAGGAAAGACTAAGGCACGTGGTCTATAGCACAGCACACACAAGCATCAGTGTAAGGAAAGACTAAGGCACGTGGTCTATAGCACAGCACACACAAGCATCAGTGTAAGGAAAGACTAAGGCATGTGGTCTATAGCACAGCACACACAAGCATCAGTGTAAGGAAAGACTAAGGCATGTGGTCTATAGCACAGCACAGCACACACAAGCATCAGTGTAAGGAAAGACTAAGGCATGTGGTCTATAGCACAGCACACACAAGCATCAGTGTAAGGAAAGACTAAGGCATGGTCTGTAGCACAGCACACACAAGCATCAGTGTAAGGAAAGACTAAGGCACGTGGTCTATAGCACAGCACACACAAGCATCAGTGTAAGGAAAGACTAAGGCATGTGGTCTATAGCACAGCACACACAGGCATCAGTGTAAGGAAAGACTAAGGCATGTGATCTATAGCACAGCACACACAAGCATCAGTGTAAGGAAAGACTAAGGCACGTGATCTATAGCACACACAAGCATCAGTGTAAGGAAAGACTAAGGCACGTGGTCTATAGCACAGCACACACACATCAGTGTAAGGAAAGACTAAGGCATGTGATCTATAGCACAGCACACACAAGCATCAGTGTAAGGAAAGACTAAGGCATGTGATCTATAGCACAACACACACAAGCATCAGTGTAAGGAAAGACTAAGGCTTGTGATCTATAGCACAGCACACACAAGCATCAGTGTAAGGAAAGACTAAGGCATGTGATCTATAGCACAGCACACACAAGCATCAGTGTAAGGAAAGACTAAGGCATGTGATCTATAGCACAACACACACAAGCATCAGTGTAAGGAAAGACTAAGGCATGTGATCTATAGCACAACACACACAAGCATCAGTGTAAGGAAAGACTAAGGCATGTGATCTATAGCACAGCACACACAAGCATCAGTGTAAGGAAAGACTAAGGCACGTGATCTATAGCACACACAAGCATCAGTGTAAGGAAAGACTAAGGCACGTGGTCTATAGCACAGCACACACACATCAGTGTAAGGAAAGACTAAGGCACGTGATCTATAGCACAACACACACAAGCATCAGTATAAGGAAAGACTAAGGCATGTGGTCTATAGCACAGCACACACAAGCATCAGTGTAAGGAAAGACTAAGGCACGTGGTCTATAGCACAGCACACACAAGCATCAGTGTAAGGAAAGACTAAGGCACGTGGTCTATAGCACAGCACACACAAGCATCAGTGTAAGGAAAGACTAAGGCATCTGATCTATAGCACAACACACACAAGCATCAGTGTAAGGAAAGACTAAGGCATGTGGTCTATAGCACAGCACACACAAGCATCAGTGTAAGGAAAGACTAAGGCACGTGGTCTATAGCACAGCACACACAAGCATCAGTGTAAGGAAAGACTAAGGCACGTGGTCTATAGCACAGCACACACAAGCATCAGTGTAAGGAAAGACTAAGGCATGGTCTATAGCACAGCACACACAAGCATCAGTGTAAGGAAAGACTAAGGCACGTGGTCTATAGCACAGCACAGCACACACAAGCATCAGTGTAAGGAAATACTAAGGCATGTGGTCTATAGCACAGCACACACAAGCATCAGTATAAGGAAAGACTAAGGCACGTGGTCTATAGCACAACACACACAAGCATCAGTGTAAGGAAAGACTAAGGCACGTGGTCTATAGCACAACACACACAAGCATCAGTGTAAGGAAAGACTAAGGCACGTGGTCTATAGCACAGCACACACAGGCATCAGTGTAAGGAAAGACTAAGGCACGTGATCTATAGCACAACACACACAAGCATCAGTATAAGGAAAGACTAAGGCACGTGATCTATAGCACAACACACACAAGCATCAGTGTAAGGAAAGACTAAGGCACGTGGTCTATAGCACAACACACACAAGCATCAGTGTAAGGAAAGACTAAGGCACGTGATCTATAGCACAACACACACAAGCATCAGTGTAAGGAAAGACTAAGGCATGTGATCTATAGCACAACACACACAAGCATCAGTGTAAGGAACGACTAAGGCACGTGGTCTATAGCACAGCACACACAAGCATCAGTGTAAGGAAAGACTAAGACATGTGGTCTATAGCACAGTACACACAAGCATCAGTGTAAGGAAAGACTAAGGCACGTGATCTATAGCACAACACACACAAGCATCAGTATAAGGAAAGACTAAGGCATGGTCTATAGCACAACACACACAAGCATCAGTGTAAGGAAAGACTAAGGCACGTGGTCTATAGTACAGCACACACAAGCATCAGTGTAAGGAAAGACTAAGGCACGTGGTCTATAGCACAGCACACAAAAGCATCAGTGTAAGGAAAGACTAAGGCATGTGGTCTATAGCACAGCACACACAAGCATCAGTGTAAGGAAAGACTAAGGCATGTGATCTATAGGACAGCACACACAAGCATCAGTGTAAGGAAAGACTAAGGCACGTGATCTATAGCACAACACACACAAGCATCAGTATAAGGAAAGACTAAGGCATGTGATCTATAGCACAGCACACACAAGCATCAGTATAAGGAAAGACTAAGGCATCTGATCTATAGCACAACACACACAAGCATCAGTGTAAGGAAAGACTAAGGCACGTGGTCTATAGCACAGCACACACAAGCATCAGTGTAAGGAAAGACTAAGGCATGTGGTCTATAGCACAGCACACACAAGCATCAGTGTAAGGAAAGACTAAGGCATGTGATCTATAGGACAGCACACACAAGCATCAGTGTAAGGAAAGACTAAGGCATGTGGTCTATAGCACAGCACACACAAGCATCAGTGTAAGGAAAGACTAAGGCACGTGGTCTATAGCACAGCACACACAAGCATCAGTGTAAGGAAAGACTAAGGCTTGTGATCTATAGCACAGCACACACAAGCATCAGTGTAAGGAAAGACTAAGGCACGTGGTCTATAGCACAACACACACAAGCATCAGTGTAAGGAAAGACTAAGGCATGTGATCTATAGCACAGCACACACAAGCATCAGTGTAAGGAAAGACTAAGGCATGTGGTCTATAGCACAGCACACACAAGCATCAGTATAAGGAAAGACTAAGGCATCTGATCTATAGCACAACACACACACATCAGTGTAAGGAAAGACTAAGGCACGTGATCTATAGCACAACACACACAAGCATCAGTGTAAGGAAAGACTAAGGCACGTGATCTATAGCACAGCACACACAAGCATCAGTGTAAGGAAAGACTAAGGCATGTGGTCTATAGCACAGCACACACAAGCATCAGTGTAAGGAAAGACTAAGGCACGTGGTCTATAGCACAGCACACACAAGCATCAGTGTAAGGAAAGACTAAGGCACGTGGTCTATAGCACAGCACACACAAGCATCAGTGTAAGGAAAGACTAAGGCACGTGGTCTATAGCACAACACACACAAGCATCAGTGTAAGGAAAGACTAAGGCATGTGATCTATAGCACAACACACACAAGCATCAGTGTAAGGAAAGACTAAGGCATGGTCTGTAGCACAGCACACACAAGCATCAGTGTAAGGAAAGACTAAGGCACGTGGTCTATAGCACAGCACACACAAGCATCAGTGTAAGGAAAGACTAAGGCACGTGGTCTATAGCACAGCACACACAAGCATCAGTGTAAGGAAAGACTAAGGCATGAGGTCTATAGCACAACACACACAAGCATCAGTGTAAGGAAAGACTAAGGCACGTGGTCTATAGCACAGCACACACAAGCATCAGTGTAAGGAAAGACTAAGGCACGTGGTCTATAGCACAGCACACACAAGCATCAGTGTAAGGAAAGACTAAGGCATGTGGTCTATAGCACAGCACACACAAGCATCAGTGTAAGGAAAGACTAAGGCATATGATCTATAGCACAACACACACAAGCATCAGTGTAAGGAAAGACTAAGGCACGTGGTCTATAGCACAGCACACACAAGCATCAGTGTAAGGAAAGACTAAGGCATGTGGTCTATAGCACAGCACACACAAGCATCAGTGTAAGGAAAGACTAAGGCATGTGATCTATAGCACAGCGCACCCAAGCATCAGTGTAAGGAAAGACTAAGGCATGTGATCTATAGCACAGCACACACAAGCATCAGTATAAGGAAAGACTAAGGCATGGTCTATAGCACAGCACACACAAGCATCAGTGTAAGGAAAGACTAAGGCTTGTGATCTATAGCACAGCACACACAAGCATCAGTATAAGGAAAGACTAAGGCACGTGGTCTATAGCACAACACACACAAGCATCAGTGTAAGGAAAGACTAAGGCATGTGGTCTATAGCACAGCACACACAAGCATCAGTGTAAGGAAAGACTAAGGCACGTGGTCTATAGCACAGCACACACAAGCATCAGTGTAAGGAAAGACTAAGGCATGAGGTCTATAGCACAGCACACACAAGCATCAGTGTAAGGAAAGACTAAGGCACGTGGTCTATAGCACAGCACACACAAGCATCAGTATAAGGAAAGACTAAGGCATGTGGTCTATAGCACAGCACACACAAGCATCAGTGTAAGGAAAGACTAAGGCACGTGATCTATAGCACAACACACACAAGCATCAGTATAAGGAAAGACTAAGGCATGTGATCTATAGCACAGCACACACAAGCATCAGTGTAAGGAAAGACTAAGGCACGTGGTCTATAGCACAGCACACACAAGCATCAGTGTAAGGAAAGACTAAGGCATGTGATCTATAGCACAGCACACACAAGCATCAGTGTAAGGAAAGACTAAGGCATGTGATCTATAGGACAGCACACACAAGCATCAGTGTAAGGAAAGACTAAGGCATGTGATCTATAGCACAACACACACAAGCATCAGTGTAAGGAAAGACTAAGGCACGTGGTCTATAGCACAGCACACACAAGCATCAGTGTAAGGAAAGACTAAGGCATGTGGTGTATAGCACAGCACACACAAGCATCAGTGTAAGGAAAGACTAAGGCACGTGGTCTATAGCACAGCACACACAAGCATCAGTGTAAGGAAAGACTAAGGCATGTGGTCTATAGCACAGCACACACAAGCATCAGTGTAAGGAAAGACTAAGGCACGTGGTCTATAGCACAGCGCACCCAAGCATCAGTGTAAGGAAAGACTAAGGCATGAGGTCTATAGCACAGCACACACAAGCATCATTGTAAGGAAAGACTAAGGCATGTGATCTATAGCACAGCACACACAAGCATCAGTGTAAGGAAAGACTAAGGCACGTGGTCTATAGCACAACACACACAAGCATCAGTGTAAGGAAAGACTAAGGCACGTGGTCTATAGCACAGCACACACAAGCATCAGTGTAAGGAAAGACTAAGGCTTGTGATCTATAGCACAGCACACACAAGCATCAGTATAAGGAAAGACTAAGGCACGTGGTCTATAGCACAACACACACAAGCATCAGTGTAAGGAAAGACTAAGGCATGTGGTCTATAGCACAGCACACACAAGCATCAGTGTAAGGAAAGACTAAGGCACGTGGTCTATAGCACAGCACACACAAGCATCAGTGTAAGGAAAGACTAAGGCATGAGGTCTATAGCACAGCACACACAAGCATCAGTGTAAGGAAAGACTAAGGCACGTGGTCTATAGCACAGCACACACAAGCATCAGTATAAGGAAAGACTAAGGCATGTGGTCTATAGCACAGCACACACAAGCATCAGTGTAAGGAAAGACTAAGGCACGTGATCTATAGCACAACACACACAAGCATCAGTATAAGGAAAGACTAAGGCATGTGATCTATAGCACAGCACACACAAGCATCAGTGTAAGGAAAGACTAAGGCACGTGGTCTATAGCACAGCACACACAAGCATCAGTGTAAGGAAAGACTAAGGCATGTGATCTATAGCACAGCACACACAAGCATCAGTGTAAGGAAAGACTAAGGCATGTGATCTATAGGACAGCACACACAAGCATCAGTGTAAGGAAAGACTAAGGCACGTGATCTATAGCACAACACACACAAGCATCAGTGTAAGGAAAGACTAAGGCACGTGGTCTATAGCACAGCACACACAAGCATCAGTGTAAGGAAAGACTAAGGCACGTGGTCTATAGCACAGCACACACAAGCATCAGTGTAAGGAAAGACTAAGGCATGTGGTGTATAGCACAGCACACACAAGCATCAGTGTAAGGAAAGACTAAGGCACGTGGTCTATAGCACAGCACACACAAGCATCAGTGTAAGGAAAGACTAAGGCATGTGGTCTATAGCACAGCACACACAAGCATCAGTGTAAGGAAAGACTAAGGCACGTGGTCTATAGCACAGCGCACCCAAGCATCAGTGTAAGGAAAGACTAAGGCATGAGGTCTATAGCACAGCACACACAAGCATCATTGTAAGGAAAGACTAAGGCATGTGATCTATAGCACAGCACACACAAGCATCAGTGTAAGGAAAGACTAAGGCACGTGGTCTATAGCACAACACACACAAGCATCAGTGTAAGGAAAGACTAAGGCACGTGGTCTATAGCACAACACAAGCCTCTACCTTACTAGATTAAATATGCAGAAAGAGGTCTCTTTAGCATAAACACAAACACTCCTCAAATTAGTAACTGGCTCAACTCAAACGCCTGCTGTTAATTCTACCTGTCTGGCTCTCTGAGAAGCAGCACAGCCTCTTCCAGAAGGCAGCGCACAGATCCTTTGTAAAGACAGAACTGCCTTCTGGGTCTATAACCCTTGCTTATCTATACGGGAAGAACTATGTGCAACTCAATTTCTGACCTTGACATTCACCCTGCTGGCTTTTTGCTGCAAACCCAGCTATATAGCTGTCTTAAAATTGTTTTAATTGACAGAAACTACAATTAAAGACTGATATGTAGCAGGGATATCCTTGAAAAAAGCCATTGGGGTGTATTGCAAAGTCAGAGAGTAAGAAATTATCTAATTTCTAAACTAAATTACGTGCAAAGGGAGCTAAATAAAACATGAAAATATATTTATATAAATTTAGTAATTTCTAACTCTTAGACCTTAAAATCCACCCTGTTGGCTTTATCAAGGATAACTCTGCTACAAAACTGTTTTTTTTTTTTGCTTTAATTGACAGAAACTACAATTAAAGACAGTCATGTAGCAGAGTTAGCCTTGAAAAGCCAGTAGGGTTGTTAGAAATCACCTAATTTGCAGAGCTAAATCCCATGCAAAGGCCTCAAGGCAAAAATAATTTAAAAAAAGCTTTGGTAAATAAATCTATATGTTCAGGTTCAGCAAAATATGAAAAAAAGTATTTATAGCTATACCAATGCATGAGCTGCAGATCTTGGTGTTTTTTTATGTAAATATTATATTTTATATGTGTGCGTACACACATGCACCCACACATACATACACATACATGTACACACACACACACACACACACACAAACGCATACACACACACATTCACAGAATAAAGACAAGCACCCACACATACAGACACATACATGTACAGACGCACACACACAAATGCATACACACATTCACAGACTACACACATGCACACACCCATACAGACACATAAATGTACAGACGCACACACACAAACACATACACACATATACAGACTACACACATGCACATTCACAGACTACACACATGCACCCACCCATACAGACACATACATGTACAGACGCACACACACAAACGCATACACACACACATATACAGACTACACACGTGCATATTCACAGACTACACACATGCACCCACCCATACAGACACATACATGTACAGACGCACACACACAAACGCATACACACACAGATTCACAGACTACACACATGCATCCACACACACATACAGACATTTACATGTACAGACGCACACACACATGCACATTCACAGACTACACACATGCACCCACACATACAGACACATACATGTACAGACGCACACACACAAATGCATACACACACACATTCACAGACTACACACATGCATCCACCCACACATACAGACACATACATGTACAGACGCACACACACAAACACATACACACACACACACACATTCACGGACTGCACACATGCACCCACCCATACAGACATACACATGTACAGACACACACACAAACGCATACACACACATTTACAGACTACACACAGACACATACCTGTAAAGACGCACACACACACAAATGCATACACACACATTCACAGACTACACACATGCGCCCACCCATACAGACACATAAATCTGCAGATGCACACACAAACGCATACACACACACATTCCCAGACTACACACATGCACACACCCATACAGACACATACATGTACAGACGCACACACACAAACACATACAAACACACACATTCACAGACTACACGCATGCACAGGGCCGCCATCAGGGGGTGACAGGGGTGACTCCTGTTAGGGGCCCAATGAGCCAGGGGGGCCCCATGAGGGAAGAACTAAAAAAAAAAAAAAAAAAAAAAAAAATTTTTTTTTTTTTTTTTTTTTTTTTAATTTTGGCAGCCACCAGTGGGTACTACAGCAGAGTGCTAATTGAGCATGGGAAATGTTATTACAAGGAGTAAAGTATTAGCATTTGAGAGGATTTCTTAGTGTGCACTAAACCACTATGCTCAGTGTGAGACAGACTTGGCACTTTGTACAGTGTGTGCCTGAGTCAGACGGCAGATCACTTTAATTTGAAGAGGAGGTAGGACTTACTTAGCAAATGTTTTTTATTTCTTTGTGCAATTTTGGATTGTAACTTCAGTGTGGTAGTAGTTGTATGGTGGGGCTAGGGGTCCATAAAAACACATTTTTTTAGCAGCAGTGTATTTATGATTATTTCACAATGCTGTAGAAATTCTATATTTAAAACCATGCAGAAATGTTTCCTACTCAATACACAAATGGTAGATGCCCTTTTGGCAGATATGCATTTTATATATATATTACATTCCAGTTTACTGCCCCTTTATGCAAGGACTTTCCAGATGCAAGGAGGCATCTTATCTAAGATTTTTACATCTGCATAAAATGTTATACTCTCAGACTAAGATTGCTCAGTGTTTGAAATGAGACAGGTTAACTTAAAACTGTTCAGTTTACACTACAGCTGACTTAGTTTTGAAATACATACCAACAAGCCTAAATCCTGCATTTAACCAGATCTAATGGTATGAGTACCACAGCTTATGGTCCCACCAAGACCATATAGAGTACAGCATTTTCAAAATCCATAAGTACAGCTGACAGATGGGAAAATTTGTACACTATATTTGAAGTGGTGCTCTTGGTTGGGGAAAATAGGGAAAAAACAAACAAACATATGTCAACCTTTTAAAGGTATTTTTCTTCATCTAGCTATCTACCCAGCTCATTAATGTACAATTTTGAATTCACAGAATTATTTTTGTTTGCACATTTACAAATATGATTCTTTAAAAAGTGATCTCTTAATTTCTGCAATTTTTTTTATCTTGCATGTCACACACTGTTGATTTAGGGGATGCAAGGTGCATAAATGTTTCCTCCTGTGAGTGTTTCTGTGGGTGTATGTGTTTATGTCTTTGTGCTTTGGTTTGTGTCTCTATGTGTATGTATTTTTTATCTGTGGGTCTCTCTGTGAGGGTGGGTGTGTATGTCTTTGTGCATTTTCTGTGGATGTCTGTGAGGTTGTGTGCATATGTCTGAGATTTTTCTATGGGTGTCTCTGTGAGGGTGTGTGTGTGTATGTATGTCTGTTAGGTGTCCCCTTCAGGGGGTAAGTGTCAGTGCAGGCCAAAGCCTGGGGCCTAGTGTACCACCTGAGGCATATGTAGATTACCTGATAAGGGCCCCTTAGAATGACTCAGACCACGCAGCATTATGATCGAAAGCCAATTCTGTTTATTGCACAGTGCAAGCCTTTCTTATAGTGACATACAGGGTTAAGGGGATGACACGTTAGGACCGCGTCATCTTACACAGTTATACAGAGCAATTTACAAGAAAAAACTGGAACATGAGTTTCTCATAACAATATTTACAGAGTCATAACAAACTACCATCTGCAGAGACAACCAAGTGTCTAAAGCCTCTTGTTTACATTATCTTATTCTATCTTACTTCTAGGCATTAGGCCAGGGTACATTGGCAAGGCCGAATAGCTAAAGAAACTCATAACATGCATATAATTCTCACTGCATAATACCCCAGTATAATAAAGTCTATTCATTACAAAATGGCTGCGAGGAACAAGATGGCTGCGAAGAACAAGATGGCTGCCATCAGGTTCATATTACCCCTAACATACCATCCTTTTATTCTAACAGAATAACATAAAAATAGACAGGCATAGAAAATTAGTAAAGCCTTATATTATGGTAACAGAACTCTATAAGAATACTAAAGAGAAAAATATTCGCATGTCGTGATATACTTTTATAGGCTAATTGTCACTGCATATAGGTACAGTCCCTCCAATACCTTCCATCTATCCTCCAGCCTTCCCAAAACTACCGGTCTACCAGCACAGAGACCCAACCAGCCCCCCATCTACCCCCAAACAACGCTGCATCATCTATCTCTCCACCTGCATTGCTAGCACCCCCCAATATGTCCAACAGTTCCTTTTCCACAGTAAAGCATGACATAGCAACAGCACAACTGTCTCTAGGTGGCCTCTGAATACTTTAAGAACAGTCTTTGTCCATTTGAGAGCGCTGCACCTTGACACTTTGCTATAATACAGTTCTCCAACAGTTCATTTGCAGTAGGGGTGCTTATCCACGGTTCTTCCGCAGGGAGATACTGGAACATCTTCTAAAAAACATCTGATTTCCCAGCAGAGAAACAGAAGGAAACATTATTACGATACAGACACACAAGTTCATTCCATCTCGCATACCAGAGATTCACTCCCTTTTTTCCTTTCTCAGAAAAACATCTATTTCATAGCGTACGACATACATACATATATATATATATATATATATATATATATATATATATATATATATATATATATATATATATATAAAAAACACTAGATTAACTTTTCACCATTTCCACAATGCATTTTTTTTCCGATTCCACGCAAAATGGCCATTTTTTGCGTGGAGTGGGATAATCATTTTCAAATAATACATTCTGTTTTTTGGTTTAAAGCAAATCTGTCACACGCATACCACAGTGAGAACCTACAGACCATCACACATTATGCATCTCAACATACAATTTCATTTTTGTTACTGCAAGCAAACAAAAATAAATCTTACAAACGAAGCTGCTGTAACAGGTTTCTTTTCTTTTTTTTTTCCTTCTGATCTATGTGCGCGCTCAGTGGTGGCCCCCCTTCTTTGCCTGCTACATTCTTTAACACAGAGATTTCTCTATTTATCAAACAGCAGTACTTACTGACAGTGTTTTAAAAAAAAAATATTTCTGTCTTTTGCAGAAACTATTAACTCTTCTTTTCTTTTACCTTATACATGTAATTTTCTCTGTTCATTCTTATCTATAAGCAGTTCCCAATTCTCAACACAATAATAGCCACAATAACATGCACAGCCACTTAATATTTTCTACGCACAGCATCATTTTATATAGCAGCAAAAGCAAGCATCAGATATCAACATGAGCTTCAGGTGGGTAACAAAACTCTATTATGGGAATGAATATGGGAAACTTCAACACACGTGAGACTTACTCACTTCACTGCCAAGTTGCCCGGGGGACCTTATCTTAAAAGAACCTCCCGTCGACTGGCATACATATATTACTTGCGCGCTTATCACCGACAGGACTCACAATACCTGTCGTGTCCCAGCACAGGACTGATTACCTGTCTGGAGGGGTATCACAACTGCCGGCAGGACTTTAACCTCCGCAAACCTGTGCTTCAACCACAGGAACCCCTTTAACCTTATATCATTATCATCAACACCTATTACCAGACTAAATTTAGGTTCAAATTCACAGAAAGAAAGCATGGTAAAAGCACTCATAGTTACTCCCTGCGAATCCCACTGTCCTGACGCCAAAACTGTTAGGTGTCCCCTTCAGGGGGTAAGTGTCAGTGCAGGCCAAAGCCTGGGGCCTAGTGTACCACCTGAGGCATATGTAGATTACCTGATAAGGGCCCCTTAGAATGACTCAGACCACGCAGCATTATGATCGAAAGCCAATTCTGTTTATTGCACAGTGCAAGCCTTTCTTATAGTGACATACAGGGTTAAGGGGATGACACGTTAGGACCGCGTCATCTTACACAGTTATACAGAGCAATTTACAAGGAAAAACTGGAACATGAGTTTTTCATAACAATATTTACAGAGTCATAACAAACTACCATCTGCAGAGACAACCAAGTGTCTAAAGCCTCTTGTTTACATTATCTTATTCTATCTTACTTCTAGGCATTAGGCCAGGGTACATTGGCAAGGCCGAATAGCTAAAGAAACTCATAACATGCATATAATTCTCACTGCATAATACCCCAGTATAATAAAGTCTATTCATTACAAAATGGCTGCGAGGAACAAGATGGCTGCGAAGAACAAGATGGCTGCCATCAGGTTCATATTACCCCTAACAATGTCTGTGTTTTCTGTGGGTGTCTCTGTGAGGGTGTGTGTATATCTTTGCGTGTTTTCTGTGGATGTCTCAGTGAGGGTGTGTGTATGTATGTCTTTCTGTGTTTTTCAGGTGGTTGTCTCTCTGTGTGTGTGTGTGTATGTCTTTGTGTGTTTTCTGAGGCTGTATCTGTTGGTGTTTCCTTGGGTGTATGTGCAAGTTTGAGTTTGTGTGTGTGTGTCCATTGTCTGTTCCTTTTAGGACATTTTGACCTTACTACTAATTATTCACATCTTTCTACAGACTTTGAGACTAACAAGACCTTTCCGGAAGTAACCAATCCACCATTTAACCTTTAAATTATTGTTTAGTCAGTTCAGGGCCCTTCCTTTCAGCCACTGCATGCTGTTGTCATAATTTAGCTGTCATCTTCCTTTACAAAAAGATAATCAGAACTCCATATTTTGTTTTCTAAATCTCCTTTTTTTTTTACAAAACTGTAGTTTACCTCATTACTTGTCAGGTCAATGTAAACAAGGGCTAAGTGTCTGTTTGGGTTTCTGTGTCTGAGTGTGTTTCTTTGCGTGTCTGCTAGAGTGTCTATATGTGAATCCTTATGTGTGAGTGTGTTTGTGTGTTTCAGTGTATGAGTGTGTCTGTATGTTACTACTTTTACAACATTTCCAAGTTTAAATATACTGATCAATGGTTGAGTCAGGGGCCCCAAAATTTCTAGTGGCGGCCCTGCGCATGCACTCACCCATACAGACACATACATGTACAGACGCACACACACAAATGCATACACTCACACATTCACAGAATACACACATGCACCAACACATACAGACACATACATGTACAGATGCACACACACAAACGCGTACACACACTTTCACAGACTACACACATGCACCCACCCATACAGACACATACATGTACAGACACACACACAAATGCATACACACACATTCACAGACTACACACATGCACCCACTCATACAGACACATAAATGTACAGGCGCACACACACAAATGCATACACACACACATTCACAGAATACACACATGCACCAACACATACAGACACATACATGTACAGATGCACACACACAAACGCGTAAACACACACATTCACAGACTACACACATGCTGTAATGTCCTTACATAGCAAACATTAACTCTTTATATGAATGATGCACTGGCAAATTCTAAATGTAGACTGGCAATTTATTTACTGGATTACATAATAAGGTGGCTCCTGTAGATTTGCACACAGCAATATGGATAGATACACATATATAGTCCTTTATAATGAATGGCTGCTGCAGTCCTTATATTAGCAGTCCTGTTCACTGTATATTCAGCACTATAGTAATCTCAGTATCAGGTAGTATGCAAGATTACAAGAGAACTACCTGACCAGCTGTAAAGTCTGTTCTATAGACTCAGGGTAACTTATAACTGTATAACTGCAATATAACTTATGTATAACTGACAGTTCTTACTCTTCCTGACTTGCTGATGCTGAATCTTGCTGCACTGATCTGTAGCTGACATTACACTTATTATTAGCAGCCCTGATCCTGAGGTTCAGTCCTTGTTACTTGTACTTATTAACTGCATCACAAAACTGTCACAAGATGGCTTCTCTGAACTGTTCTGATTCTAAACACAGCCCACTTGATGACATCATCTTTGTATGGAAGCCTCAATGTGCCTTCTAACCAAACCAGGAAGTAAGCACAACACTACATCTCCTTTCCTACTTATTTTTTTATTTTGTTTTTATAAACTTAACTGCACAACAACAACCATAACATATATCAGTCTTCTCCAGCATCCTCTTGTATTGTAGACGTGAAAGCTACTTCTTGTTTCTTCCGTTGACGAAAGTTTCTCTGATATGTTGCATGTTGTCTCCGGCGAGTGTCTCTGAGATTCACTTCAGGAGACCAGCGAACAACAGGTGTTCATTGCCTGGGAGTACGAGCATGACTATTGTGGTCCTGGATAGAATTTCCTGACTCATCATTACAAGGTTCTTCTATTGATGCTGGTATTTCTGAGTCATCTTCTGTAGCTGAGTCAGAGCCTGTGTTTGGATCATGCCAAACACCACCCCAGATATCAAAGTAATTGTCTTATTGCATTTGTATTTGATGGTCCTCACCAGCCTGTTCTCTCCTCTCTAGCCGTGGTCATAGTTGGTTCATATGACAGCGACACACACCTGATTGAGTGGTTATCACATACATTTTTGGCCCCTCAACCTGGGCAACAACACCTGGTGCCCATTTTTCCTCTGTATGGTACACCCTATACAAAACAAAGTCTCATTCTGTGTAGGTATGTGAAGGTTTTCCCACTCTCATTTTATCTTGCATGATGACAACTGTTTCTGCTACATCTGGTGGGATTAAATCCAGCTTTGTACGGATCTCCCTGCCAAACAATAGTTGAGCTGGGGCAACTCCTGTGGTGGGGTGTTGAGTAACCCTATATTGTTGCAAAAATTGCAAAATGTTTTTAGTATTAACCTGCTTCTCTACTTTTAGAGCTTTCAGTGCCCTTTTAAAGGTTTGGACAAATCTCTCTGCTTGCCTGTTGGTGGCTGTGTGATATGGTGCTGTCCGATGATGGTGAATTCCATTCGTATGTAAAAAATTCTGTAAGTCTTGTGACACAAACTGGGGGCGATTGTCTGTGACCAGTTTTCTTGGCAACCCAAATACTGAAAACAGTCTTTCTAATGCTGGTATGACTTCAGTAGTTGTAGTCCTTGTCATTGGAATTACTTCTGGCCACTTAGAGTGTGCATTAATTATGATTAAGTATGAGATTCCATCAATAGGACCGGCAAAGTCCAAATGTAGTCTCTCCCAAGGAGTAGTAGGCCAGTCCCATGGTTGTACAGCACCTCGTGGAAGCTGCCCTTGAGCACCCTTTGCATGCCGTAACATAGTTCTCAATGTCCTTATCAATGGCCGGCCACCAAACATGACCCCTAGCCTTCTGTTTCATTCTGACAATGCCTGGGTGTCCTTCATGAAAAAGTTTTGCCGTAGCCCGTTAGGAACCAGAACTCTCTCACCCCATAAAATACATCCATTTCTGAGTGTGAGTTCTTTTGCTTGTAGTATGTATGCTCGCTGCACATCACAGCCAGTTCTTGGCCAGCCATCTCTCAAATACTTTGCCAGAAGTTGTAATTCAGTATCACAAGCTGTCTTCTTTGCAATTTGTTTGGCATGTACTATACCCGTAAAACACACACTTGGAAGGTTTTCTTGAACAACTGGTGAGGAATTCATTAGTGGAAGCCTGGACATGGCATCAGCATTGCCATGGGAATCATGGGCCCGGTATTTGATGGAGTAATGATATGCTCCCAAAGTTAGAGCATACCTTTGCAATCTAGGCGCTGTAGTGGTTGAAATTCCTTTCCTTGGATTAAAGATGGTCAGCAGTGGCTTATGGTCAGTTAAAAGAGTACATTTTCTACCATAAATATAGTTATGGAACTTCTTAACAGCCCATACAATGGCCAATGCTTCCTTGTCTAATTGGGAATAGTTCTTCTCTGCTGTTGTTAGAGAACGGGAAGCAAAGGCTACCGGTCGGTCTGTCCCATCTGGCATTATGTGTGAAAAGACAGCCCCTAAACCATAAGGCGAAGCATCACATGCTATCATGATTGGTTTCTGAAGATCATAGTGCATTAACATGCGGGAACACAGGAGTAGGTTCTTGGATTCCTGGAAGGCTTTATTGCATTCACTGCTCCACAACCAGGGTTGATTTGTCTAAATAAGAAATAGTTAGTATGGAGTGCAATATTCTAATAATAACCCCTTAGGTATAGTCTATCTATGTGTCTCAAAAAGGTGCACATGCACAGCTATGTATTATTGAGTACATATAGCCGAGAAAAAGTGGGGGGTGCTGACTGTCAGAATAAGTACATAGAAAAACACAAAAGAGAAAGTTGACAGTACCTCAGCACTCAAAAATGTTCAAAATCTGACACGGTATAAATACCTACAAGTTGACTAGGGAGATGCCAGAGATAGGAATATGTTAAAACTTAACTTTTACTAATTATACTAATAAAATGTGAATAACACTGAAAGTGTACCAGAACAAAGTGTGTGTTTAAAACTTAGAGTAACAATTTCACATCTTTATAGATATTGATTCAATGTTGATATATAACTTTATGTCAGTATATGCTCTATGAAAAGCTATATATTTCCCCTGTCTGTTCTCCTACACTGGACACTGTCTGCCTGTTACCTAAGCCCCCCTCATGATTTTTACGACACCTCCTCCTCTCCCTGCACTGTCTTCTTAGCTATTCTGTGTTTTAAGATATAATCTGCAAATTCCATTGAATTGGTCAGTATTGCTTTAGACTTGATAAAGGAAGGAACTCTTCCGAAAGCTTGTCAATTTATAAATGTATAGTTAGTCCAATAAAAAAAAGTATCATTGCTCAATGCAATACTCTTGTTATTTTGATATCTAAATCTTTGGACTAACACGGCTACTCCAATCAACGTATATATATATGAGCAAACAAGTAGAATGTTACAGTTCAGGAGTCCTGACCTGAAAACAAGCGGTACTCACAAAATGCGTTAGTCAGGGGAAAAGGAAATAGTTGGCAGCTATTAGGGACTAGAACATTAAAAGGGTGAACCCCGATAGTGTAAAAGTAACAAAGAATGTACAAGGGGATAACAGTGCTCTCAAGTCCTTATATAAACAGAATAATGTGTGATTGATATGTATTTGGATACGGTATTAGTGATGTAAGAGACCAATGTTCCTTAAATATATACAAAATGTCATAGAAGATCCATTTGATGATCTTTAAATGCTTTGATGATCTTTAAATGCAGTGAATTCCCTTACCAGAATTTACCTCAATCATATGAGGTAAACTGCTACACTGGAAGGGGTACTCAGTTCTTTGTAGTTGGTTAATCCGGAATACCAGTGTATGCTTCTATGGTTTCATCCACCTCTTGGAGTATGTAGAGATTTAATCCTTCCAATAGTTGTCTCCCAGGATGTGTGTGGACTGTGGATGTGCTCACCACCTCTTGGAGTATGAAGTCTTGGTATATACTTCCTCATCCGCAGATGTACTCAAGAAAACAAGAAATCATATATAGTGTAATACTGTTTTATTATATGAATAGGTAAAAGCAAGCAATCATTAAACTCACATGTAACTAATGTCCTCAAACACTGTGAGGTATGACAAACAGCATTAAAACATGACTTGTCCTTATTGTAATGCAATAGATAATATTCCCAATTGCTTTATAAGGTGGTTCCAAGCAAGCACGAGTCCGGTATGGATACCAATAGACAGTAATAAAATAATGCAGTAAATGATACACAAAATGTTCTAAAATCAGGTAGTAAAATACCCTATAACGAGACGTATTTCAAAGGATATATATTCTCCTTCTTCCTCAGAGGGGTAACATCTGAATCTAGTAGCGTCCATTTAAACGAGCGGAGCGGCAGCACGACCCCAACGTCTATTGGACTATTACTTCCCATGTGATCTGACGTATGACGTTGGTGTCAATACGTCTTATTGGCACTAGTAGATAGTAAGGTAATGTACAGGCACTCATGCGCAATTACGTAGCCTCTGCTGATGTGTGACGTATAGCGTAAACGTCACTATGTCCGATAGCTCTAGTGAGTAACTGGGTTTGTACAGGTGCTCATGCGCAGATGCGCAACCCCTACAGTCTCCGTCTACACAAGTTGAGACTGAGCAATATTCATAGAGAAATTTATACAGTATAACAGTTCCATCAGATTAGCAACCGACTAGAGTCAGTCCCTGTGGATGCAATAAAAGATGTACCACACAATTCGCTACACATATGATTACAGGAATGAGTACTAAATTTACACCTCTCACATACAAAAATTGAACAATAAAAAATATATATATAAAGGTAAAGCCTCATTGTTAAAAAAGTACATTGTTAAATACATAAATACCTGCCATAAAAAAATAGGTGATAAAATTTATATCTGTATATATACACAGCCCTAATTGATATACTGTTTTTTAAGGAAATATATAACTATTTAAACATCCTAGGAACATAAAGAATAAAATTATTTCTTTACAATCTGTAGTAAAAACATAGTTTATAGATGAGATATTGGGATCTCATTATATGTTCTTGAGTGAAATCAATTGTATCTCATGTTATTAAGATAGTGAAGTAAAGAGAATCTCTTCATATGTACATTTATTTTTTTTGATAATTAAAACTAGAACAGATTAGTTTATATATATATATATATATATATATACAGTATAGATATATATATATATATATATATATATATATATATATATATATATATATATATATATATATATATAAAAAAAAGCATCAACTTAAGAATTATTCAGCTTTAGTGCAAAAAGGGGGATATGAGTTACAGAGTATTATAACAGATATGGATTTATTGTTGTACTAAAAATGCTGTTATATCAATGTCTTTATTGAGACCGTTGGGAATCATGGTGCCCAGTTTGTGTATCCACTGGGTCTCCCTACGTCTCATATGTAGTTCCCTGCTGATACCACCTGGTGGTTCTTTGATGTGTTCTAGTACAGTACCTCTCAGACTTGTTGGATCTAAATTGTGTATTAGACAAAAGTGGTTGGATACACTGTGTTTTTTAAAACCACTCTCTATATTTCTTGTCTTATATGTCCTAGTTGTATGGCCTACATATTGAAGTTTGCAATTACACTCCACCAAGTATACTACATGATCTGTCTTGCAGTTTGTGATTGTTTCAATTTTGCAGATGTTTTTATTGGAGGTAGAGGTGACATATTCTGTAGGTTTGTTTCTATTATAGTGATGTTTACAGGATTCACAATTTAATCTATTGCATTTAAAGAATCCTCTAGTTTCAGTTTGTAGCCAGTTAGTGTTTTTACTTCCACTAGGTTTGTTCATTGGTCTTAGTTTGCTTGGTGCAAGTGTGGATCTTAGATTCATACCCTTTCTAAATACGAGCCTAGGTTTAGTTTTAGTTACTTCGCTAAGAATGGTGTCTTTTTTTAGCACATGCCAATGCTTGTTTAGGTTTTTTTAATGACATTGGCTCCTTCATTATAGGTAGTTATCATTAGAGGTGCTTCTTTTTGTTTATGTGTTTCTTTCTTATTGGTTTTCAACATTATGTTACTATCCATACCCTTTACTTTAATAAATGCTTTTTGTATATTATCCACTTTATAGGCCTTTTTGAGGAGTTTCCCTTCCAGGATCTTTGATTCCCTTAGAAAGTCTTCCTCCTTAGAAAAGTTCCTTTTTATTCTTTGGAACTGTCCGTAGGGGATACTCTTTATCCATGCTGGATGGTGGCTACTGTGAGCATCTAGGTAGCTCTTACTATCCGTGGATTTTCTGTACAGTTTGGTTTGGATATTGTTATTATGATGGTATAATATTAAGTCCAGGAATTCAATTTCCACAGAATTAATTTCATCTGTAAATGATAAATTGAAATTATTGATGTTTACAAAGTTAATGAATTCTCTGAATTTGTTTGTATCTTCACCTTCCCAGATTATTATAATATCATCTATAAAGCAGAGAAAAGCTTTGATGTTATTTGTATAGGGGTTGTTATTCCATATATACTGGTCTTCCCACATACCCATATAGAGGTTGGCATATCTAGGGGCAAATTGTGTCCCCATAGCCGTGCCCACTACTTGTAGGTAGGAATTATTATTGAAGTTAAAATATTTTTTTTCTAAGATGAATTTGGCAGACTCTTTAATAAAATTTATTTTGGTGTTTTCCAAATTGGTTAATTTAGTAAGCCAGTATCCTAATGTCTCTATGCCTTTAGTGTGAGGGATGTTAGTGTAAAATGAACTGACATCTAACGTTACCCATCGGTAGTTATCATTCCATTTGTTACCTAGCAATTTGCATATAATATCTGGGGTGTCTCTAATATAAGATTTAATTTAGGTACAAGAGGTTGGAGGTATGAATCTATGAATTCAGATAGTTTTGTAGTTAAGGACCCAATCCCAGAGATGATTGGTCTTCCTGGGGGCGTGGTACAGTCTTTATGAATTTTGGGCAAGTGATAAAATGTGGCAATTTTAGGTGTGTTGACAGACAGAAATTGGCATTCATAGTTATTCAAAATCCCTTCATGTTTTGCAGTGTCTAAGAGATTTTTATATTCAAGGAGATAAATATTAGTTGGGTCACTTTTTAATGGTCTGTAAGTGTTAATATCCCCTAATAGTCTCATAGCTTCCTTTATATAGTCTGCTCTGTCTTAGAGGATAATTCCGCCCCTTTGTCTGCTTCCCTTTGTACAATCTCTTTGTCCTCTTTAATTTCTTTTAAAGTTATTTTTTTTTTTTTTGTTAGATTATCCCTCTTTATTTTGTATGTTTCGCACATATGTAGCAAATCTTCCTGCACTAATCTCTCAAACACTGGTATATAGTTACCCTTTGATTGTGTTGGAAAGAATGGTGATGTAGGTTTGAAATTGGAATTTGGGGGATACTTTATTATAGATGTAGTGTTGGGAGGTAAATCTTCAATATTGGTAGATGTGTTATTTTCCACCAATAATGACTGTAGATTAATAAGTGTTTCTAAATCGTTGTCATCTAATATGTTTAGATCCACCATACTTAAATCCACTAATCTATCTTTTTTTGCTTTATGAAAGTGTCTATTGAGGGTTAGTTTTCTAATGTATTTGTGAAAGTCTATAAAGAGGTTGAAGGAGTTTGGTCCTTTGGTGGGTGCAATATACCTAAAGAGAGAGTTCACCGGACAACTCAGAGGATCCGGTCTGCCTAGTTTGAACTACATCACAGTGCTTGAATACATGTGAGTGTATTTGATTCAAAATTGTATATCTAGCATATATTTGCAGAATCACGCTATGTCTCCATTTTCTATAGATCTGTTTTGAAGTGGATGGCGATTACCCTGAAGAGATCAGCCTGTGAAACTCTGTGTGTTTCCAAAAACACACATTTCAATTGGACTTTTATTTTACAAATATATATTTCTTTTTACATTTTTGCACCTTGAAGTATATCTATATAGGTTATATTTTATATATACGCATTATTGAAATTTGTATTTATACATTACATATCTACATATCACTTATTGCAATTCTGAGTAACAATTTATACCAAATATTTGTATCCCCAGTCATTGCAGATTGGTTAATCTTAAAGTAATAGTGTCCCTATTTACACTTTTTTTTTAATGTTTAATAGACACTTTCAGCATCTATTCACACCAAGCATCTGAGTCTCTACTTGTGCAAAATTGCACAATTTTAAAGTGATAGCGCCCCTATTTACACTGTTTTGTGTTAACCTTTTATCCATACACATACATGTATAGACGCACACATACAAACGCATACACACACACACACATTCACAGACTACACACATGCACCCACCCATAAAGACACATACATGTACAGACGCACACACACAAACGCATACACACACACACATGCACCCACCCATAAAGACACATACATGTACAGACGCACACACACAAACGCATACACACACACACATTCACAGACTACACACATGCACCCACCCATAAAGATACATACATGTACAGACGCACACACACACAGTCCTTCTCCATATGCAACTTTCCACCCATCTGACCTTATCCCTCCTCCACCGCCTGCCTGCTCGGTAACAGAATTAAGGGGAGGTAGAAGAAGCACATTCAGGAGGTGTATAACTTGTGTTTACCCCCACACTAACAATAATAATTATATAAGAAAACTCTGTGGGTTTGCACCACCCAGGACAATGCTGTATGGTGCTGCCCAAAGTCCCCAGCACAGAGAGCAAGTGAAATATCTACAGGACACCACTAAGTGGTCTTATACCCCCATACTTCTCCTCATCTCTAGGGTGCGTGTTTCTGAGGTGAGAACTTGAGAAAGGCACCTCTGTCGAACAGGGATAGGCAAGGTGTCCATATACGGACACTGGTGTCCGTGACTAGCCCTTGCAGTGTCCACCACAACCTTAGTATATCTTTTCTTTCTGATTAAATAATAGGAATAAAAAAAATATGTAGTGTGAATAAAGTTAGTGGCTTGTCAAGAGACTGCTAGCTATATTGGGTGATAAGTTATGGAATAAATAAAGCCTGAGTGAAATACTGGATCTGTATCTGCATCTTTATAATAGCACCCAGCTCTATACAAAGACACAGTAGTGGCACTGGCACATGCGTATAGCCAGACAAGGGCTGGTTATAGGGTCAGTTGTATCTACATCAGTATAATAGCACCCAGCTCTATACAAAGACACAGTAGTGACACTGGCACATGGGTATAGCCAGAGGAGAGCTGGTTATAGGGTCAGTGGTATCTGCATCAATATAATTACATCCAGCACTATATAATGACACAGTAGTGACAATGGCACATGGGTATAGCCAGAGGAGAGCTGGTTATAGGGTCAGTGGTATCTGCATCAGTATAATAGCACCCAGCTCTATATAATGACACAGTAGTGACACTGGCACATGGGTAGGGCTGGTTATAGGGTCAGTGGTATCTGCATCAGTATAATAACACCCAGCTCTATATAATGTCACAGTAGTGACACTGGCACATGTGTATAGCCAGACAAGGGCTGGTTATAGGGTCAGTGGTATCTACATCAGTATAATAACATCCAGCACTATATAATGATACAGTAGTGACACTGGAACATGGGTATAGCCAGAGGAGGGCTGGTTATAGGATCAGTGGTATCTGCATAAGTATAATAACACCCAGCACTATATAATGACACAGTAGTGACACTGGCACATGGGTATAGCCAGAGGAGGGCTGGTTATAGGATCAGTGTTATCTGCATCAGTATAATAATACCCAGCTCTATATAATGACACAATAGTGACACTGGCTCATGGGTATAGCCAGAGGAGGGCTGGTTATAGGATCAGTGGTATCTGCATCACTATAATAATGCCCAGCACTATATAATGACACAGTAGTGACACTGGCACATGGGTATAGCCAGAGGAGGGCTGGTTATAGGATCAGTGGTATCTGCATCAGTATAATAACACCCAGCTCTATATAATGACACAGTAGTGACACTGGCTCATGGGTATAGCCAGAGGAGGGCGGGTTAGATGATCAGTGGTATCTGCATCAGTATAATAACACCCAGCACTCTATAATGACACAGTAGTGACACTGGCTCATGGGTATAGCCAGAGGAGGGCTGGTTATAGAATCAGTGGTATCTGCATCAGTATAATAACACCCAGCACTATATAATGACACAGTAGTGACACTGGCTCATGGGTATAGCGAGAGGAGGGCTGGTTATAGGGTCAGTGGTATCTGCATCAGTATAATAACACCAAGCACTATATAATGACACAGTAGTGACACTGGCACATGGGTATAGCCAGAGGAGGGCTGGTTATAGGATCAGTGGTATCTGCATCAGTATAATAACATCCAGCGCTATATAATGACACAGTAGTGACACTGGCACATGGGTATAGCCAGAGGAGGGCTGGTTATAGGATCAGTGGTATCAGCATCAGTATAATAACACCCAGCACTATATAATGACACAGTAGTGACACTGGCTCATGGGTATAGCGAGACAAGGGCTGGTTATAGGATCAGTGGTATCTGCATCAGTATAATAACAGGTATAATCACTTCTCATTCCTACATATGGAGAAGGCTTAAGGCTCATTTTGGGCCGATGGCTCTCTGTTCTAAGTAGCTCTATGTTACAAGTAGCAAGAGTTAGCACACTGGACCAATATCCATGATTCTAATCCTATTTCATCTCATCTCTCTACAGGTATGTCTTCCTGCTTCTGCCTAACTGACTGCTTTTAAACGCCCCTTTAAACTGTGCTAGACTCCTCTGGTATGTCTTCCTGCTTCTGCCTAACTGACTGCTTTTAAACGCCCCTTTAAACTGTGCTAGACTCCTCTGGTATGTCTTCCTGCTTCTGCCTAACTGACTGCTTTTAAATGCCCCTTTAAACTGTGCTAGACTCCTCTGGTATGTCTTCCTGCTTCTGCCTAACTGACTGCTTTTAAACGCCCCTTTAAACTGTGCTAGACTCCTCTGGTATGTCTTCCTGCTTCTGCCTAACTGACTGCTTTTAAACGCCCCTTTAAACTGTGCTAGACTCCTCTGGTATGTCTTCCTGCTTCTGCCTAACTGACTGCTTTTAAACGCCCCTTTAAACTGTGCTAGACTCCTCTGGTATGTCTTCCTGCTTCTGCCTAACTGACTGCTTTTAAACGCCCCTTTAAACTGTGCTAGACTCCTCTGGTATGTCTTCCTGCTTCTGCCTAACTGACTGCTTTTAAACGCCCCTTTAAACTGTGCTAGACTCCTCTGGTATGTCTTCCTGCTTCTGCCTAACTGACTGCTTTTAAACGCCCCTTTAAACTGTGCTAGACTCCTCTGGTATGTCTTCCTGCTTCTGCCTAACTGACTGCTTTTAAACGCCCCTTTAAACTGTGCTAGACTCCTCTGGTATGTCTTCCTGCTTCTGCCTAACTGACTGCTTTTAAACGCCCCTTTAAACTGTGCTAGACTCCTCTGGTAACCATTTTCTCTGTCTCCATTTTGTCTACCTGTAATCATTTTATCTTATATTATCTAAACTTATTCAGCCTTTAACCCCACCCCCTCTCTAATTTGCAAGTATGTAATTCCTGCTAGCTAAAACTGCCTGTAACAGCTGCCTAGAATCATTTCATCACTTCTCATTCCTACATATGGAGAAGGCTTAAGGCTCATTTTGGGCCGATGGCTCTCTGTTCTAAGTAGCTCTCGGTTACAAGTAGCAAGAGTTAGCACACTGGACCAATATCCATGATTCTAATCCTATTTCATCTCATCTCTCTACAGGTATGTCTTCCTGCTTCTGCCTAACTGACTGCTTTTAAACGCCCCTTTAAACTGTGCTAGACTCCTCTGGTATGTCTTCCTGCTTCTGCCTAACTGACTGCTTTTAAACGCCCCTTTAAACTGTGCTAGACTCCTCTGGTAACCATTTTCTCTGTCTCCATTTTGTCTACCTGTAATCATTTTATCTTATATTATCTAAACTTATTCAGCCTTTAACCCCACCCCCTCTCTAATTTGCAAGTGTGTAATTCCTGCTAGCTAAAACTGCCTGTAACAGCTGCCTAGAATCATTTCATCACTTCTCATTCCTACATATGGAGAAGGCTTAAAGGGCCACTGTAAGTAAATATTTTCTATGCCTGTTACTAACTAACTACCCCAAATACGCTTTTTATCAATAGCATTTCATTAACATATCTCTACCGTATATCAGAAATCTTGTCTGCAAATTTAATTGTTTTCCAAACCCACTCCGTGGGTATCCTTTGCTCTGTACCAATCCGTTTACAATACCTAGGTTTCAAAATGGCGCTTTAAACACAAAGTTATTGGTTTAAGTATTTTGAACACTCAGTGCTGAAAATAGTGGGCAGGATAACGTGACATCATCGGCGAATAAAAGATATAACTTTTAGAACGTTATGAAACTTTGTTTTGGAGAAAATATAGGTCAGTAGGTTTTAATTAATGTTTATTAACTTTAATATGTTAGTTGTTTGGCTTAAAAATTATAACAGAAAGTAATCCTTTAAGGCTCATTTTGGGCCGATGGCTCTCTGTTCTAAGTAGCTCTCGGTTACAAGTAGCAAGAGTTAGCACACTGGACCAATATCCATGATTCTAATCCTATTTCATCTCATCTCTCTACAGGTATGTCTTCCTGCTTCTGCCTAACTGACTGCTTTTAAACGCCCCTTTAAACTGTGCTAGACTCCTCTGGTATGTCTTCCTGCTTCTGCCTAACTGACTGCTTTTAAACGCCCCTTTAAACTGTGCTAGACTCCTCTGGTAACCATTTTCTCTGTCTCCATTTTGTCTACCTGTAATCATTTTATCTTATATTATCTAAACTTATTCAGCCTTTAACCCCACCCCCTCTCTAATTTGCAAGTGTGTAATTCCTGCTAGCTAAAACTGCCTGTAACAGCTGCCTAGAATCATTTCATCACTTCTCATTCCTACATATGGAGAAGGCTTAAGGCTCATTTTGGGCCGATGGCTCTCTGTTCTAAGTAGCTCTTGGTTACAAGTAGCAAGAGTTAGCACACTGGACCAATATCCATGATTCTAATCCTATTTCATCTCATCTCTCTACAGGTATGTCTTCCTGCTTCTGCCTAACTGACTGCTTTTAAACGCCCCTTTAAACTGTGCTAGACTCCTCTGGTATGTCTTCCTGCTTCTGCCTAACTGACTGCTTTTAAACGCCCCTTTAAACTGTGCTAGACTCCTCTGGTATGTCTTCCTGCTTCTGCCTAACTGACTGCTTTTAAACGCCCCTTTAAACTGTGCTAGACTCCTCTGGTATGTCTTACTGCTTCTGCCTAACTGACTGCTTTTAAACGCCCCTTTAAACTGTGCTAGACTCCTCTGGTAACCATTTTCTCTGTCTCCATTTTGTCTACCTGTAATCATTTTATCTTATATTATCTAAACTTATTCAGCCTTTAACCCCACCCCCTCTCTAATTTGCAAGTGTGTAATTCCTGCTAGCTAAAACTGCCTGTAACAGCTGCCTAGAATCATTTCATCACTTCTCATTCCTACATATGGAGAAGGCTTAAGGCTCATTTTGGGCCGATGGCTCTCTGTTCTAAGTAGCTCTCGGTTACAAGTAGCAAGAGTTAGCACACTGGACCAATATCCATGATTCTAATCCTATTTCATCTCATCTCTCTACAGGTATGTCTTCCTGCTTCTGCCTAACTGACTGCTTTTAAACGCCCCTTTAAACTGTGCTAGACTCCTCTGGTATGTCTTCCTGCTTCTGCCTAACTGACTGCTTTTAAACGCCCCTTTAAACTGTGCTAGACTCCTCTGGTAACCATTTTCTCTGTCTCCATTTTGTCTACCTGTAATCATTTTATCTTATATTATCTAAACTTATTCAGCCTTTAACCCCACCCCCTCTCTAATTTGCAAGTATGTAATTCCTGCTAGCTAAAACTGCCTGTAACAGCTGCCTAGAATCATTTCATCACTTCTCATTCCTACATATGGAGAAGGCTTAAGGCTCATTTTGGGCCGATGGCTCTCTGTTCTAAGTAGCTCTTGGTTACAAGTAGCAAGAGTTAGCACACTGGACCAATATCCATGATTCTAATCCTATTTCATCTCATCTCTCTACAGGTATGTCTTCCTGCTTCTGCCTAACTGACTGCTTTTAAACGCCCCTTTAAACTGTGCTAGACTCCTCTGGTATGTCTTCCTGCTTCTGCCTAACTGACTGCTTTTAAACGCCCCTTTAAACTGTGCTAGACTCCTCTGGTAACCATTTTCTCTGTCTCCATTTTGTCTACCTGTAATCATTTTATCTTATATTATCTAAACTTATTCAGCCTTTAACCCCACCCCCTCTCTAATTTGCAAGTATGTAATTCCTGCTAGCTAAAACTGCCTGTAACAGCTGCCTAGAATCATTTCATCACTTCTCATTCCTACATATGGAGAAGGCTTAAGGCTCATTTTGGGCCGATGGCTCTCTGTTCTAAGTAGCTCTCGGTTACAAGTAGCAAGAGTTAGCACACTGGACCAATATCCATGATTCTAATCCAATTTCATCTCATCTCTCTACAGGTATGTCTTCCTGCTTCTGCCTAACTGACTGCTTTTAAACGCCCCTTTAAACTGTGCTAGACTCCTCTGGTAGGTCTTCCTGCTTCTGCCTAACTGACTGCTTTTAAACGCCCCTTTAAACTGTGCTAGACTCCTCTGGTAACCATTTTCTCTGTCTCCATTTTGTCTACCTGTAATCATTTTATCTTATATTATCTAAACTTATTCAGCCTTTAACCCCTCCCCCTCTCTAATTTGCAAGTGTGTAATTCCTGCTAGCTAAAACTGCCTGTAACAGCTGCCTAGAATCATTTCATCACTTCTCATTCCTACATATGGAGAAGGCTTAAGGCTCATTTTGGGCCGATGGCTCTCTGTTCTAAGTAGCTCTTGGTTACAAGTAGCAAGAGTTAGCACACTGGACCAATATCCATGATTCTAATCCTATTTCATCTCATCTCTCTACAGGTATGTCTTCCTGCTTCTGCCTAACTGACTGCTTTTAAACGCCCCTTTAAACTGTGCTAGACTCCTCTGGTATGTCTTCCTGCTTCTGCCTAACTGACTGCTTTTAAACGCCCCTTTAAACTGTGCTAGACTCCTCTGGTAACCATTTTCTCTGTCTCCATTTTGTCTACCTGTAATCATTTTATCTTATATTATCTAAACTTATTCAGCCTTTAACCCCACCCCCTCTCTAATTTGCAAGTGTGTAATTCCTGCTAGCTAAAACTGCCTGTAACAGCTGCCTAGAATCATTTCATCACTTCTCATTCCTACATATGGAGAAGGCTTAAGGCTCATTTTGGGCCGATGGCTCTCTGTTCTAAGTAGCTCTCGGTTACAAGTAGCAAGAGTTAGCACACTGGACCAATATCCATGATTCTAATCCTATTTCATCTCATCTCTCTACAGGTATGTCTTCCTGCTTCTGCCTAACTGACTGCTTTTAAACGCCCCTTTAAACTGTGCTAGACTCCTCTGGTAACCATTTTCTCTGTCTCCATTTTGTCTACCTGTAATCATTTTATCTTATATTATCTAAACTTATTCAGCCTTTAACCCCACCCCCTCTCTAATTTGCAAGTGTGTAATTCCTGCTAGCTAAAACTGCCTGTAACAGCTGCCTAGGATCATTTCATCACTTCTCATTCCTACATATGGAGAAGGCTTAAGGCTCATTTTGGGCCGATGGCTCTCTGTTCTAAGTAGCTCTCGGTTACAAGTAGCAAGAGTTAGCACACTGGACCAATATCCATGATTCTAATCCTATTTCATCTCATCTCTCTACAGGTATGTCTTCCTGCTTCTGCCTAACTGACTGCTTTTAAATGCCCCTTTAAACTGTGCTAGACTCCTCTGGTATGTCTTCCTGCTTCTGCCTAACTGACTGCTTTTAAACGCCCCTTTAAACTGTGCTAGACTCCTCTGGTAACCATTTTCTCTGTCTCCATTTTGTCTACCTGTAATCATTTTATCTTATATTATCTAAACTTATTCAGCCTTTAACCCCACCCCCTCTCTAATTTGCAAGTGTGTAATTCCTGCTAGCTAAAACTGCCTGTAACAGCTGCCTAGAATCATTTCATCACTTCTCATTCCTACATATGGAGAAGGCTTAAGGCTCATTTTGGGCCGATGGCTCTCTGTTCTAAGTAGCTCTCGGTTACAAGTAGCAAGAGTTAGCACACTGGACCAATATCCATGATTCTAATCCTATTTCATCTCATCTCTCTACAGGTATGTCTTCCTGCTTCTGCCTAACTGACTGCTTTTAAACGCCCCTTTAAACTGTGCTAGACTCCTCTGGTATGTCTTCCTGCTTCTGCCTAACTGACTGCTTTTAAACGCCCCTTTAAACTGTGCTAGACTCCTCTGGTAACCATTTTCTCTGTCTCCATTTTGTCTACCTGTAATCATTTTATCTTATATTATCTAAACTTATTCAGCCTTTAACCCCACCCCCTCTCTAATTTGCAAGTGTGTAATTCCTGCTAGCTAAAACTGCCTGTAACAGCTGCCTAGAATCATTTCATCACTTCTCATTCCTACATATGGAGAAGGCTTAAGGCTCATTTTGGGCCGATGGCTCTCTGTTCTAAGTAGCTCTCGGTTACAAGTAGCAAGAGTTAGCACACTGGACCAATATCCATGATTCTAATCCTATTTCATCTCATCTCTCTACAGGTATGTCTTCCTGCTTCTGCCTAACTGACTGCTTTTAAACGCCCCTTTAAACTGTGCTAGACTCCTCTGGTATGTCTTCCTGCTTCTGCCTAACTGACTGCTTTTAAACGCCCCTTTAAACTGTGCTAGACTCCTCTGGTAACCATTTTCTCTGTCTCCATTTTGTCTACCTGTAATCATTTTATCTTATATTATCTAAACTTATTCAGCCTTTAACCCCACCCCCTCTCTAATTTGCAAGTGTGTAATTCCTGCTAGCTAAAACTGCCTGTAACAGCTGCCTAGAATCATTTCATCACTTCTCATTCCTACATATGGAGAAGGCTTAAGGCTCATTTTGGGCCGATGGCTCTCTGTTCTAAGTAGCTCTCGGTTACAAGTAGCAAGAGTTAGCACACTGGACCAATATCGATGATTCTAATCCTATTTCATCTCATCTCTCTACAGGTATGTCTTCCTGCTTCTGCCTAACTGACTGCTTTTAAACGCCCCTTTAAACTGTGCTAGACTCCTCTGGTATGTCTTCCTGCTTCTGCCTAACTGACTGCTTTTAAACGCCCCTTTAAACTGTGCTAGACTCCTCTGGTAACCATTTTCTCTGTCTCCATTTTGTCTACCTGTAATCATTTTATCTTATATTATCTAAACTTATTCAGCCTTTAACCCCACCCCCTCTCTAATTTGCAAGTGTGTAATTCCTGCTAGCTAAAACTGCCTGTAACAGCTGCCTAGAATCATTTCATCACTTCTCATTCCTACATATGGAGAAGGCTTAAGGCTCATTTTGGGCCGATGGCTCTCTGTTCTAAGTAGCTCTCGGTTACAAGTAGCAAGAGTTAGCACACTGGACCAATATCCATGATTCTAATCCTATTTCATCTCATCTCTCTACAGGTATGTCTTCCTGCTTCTGCCTAACTGACTGCTTTTAAACGCCCCTTTAAACTGTGCTAGACTCCTCTGGTATGTCTTCCTGCTTCTGCCTAACTGACTGCTTTTAAACGCCCCTTTAAACTGTGCTAGACTCCTCTGGTAACCATTTTCTCTGTCTCCATTTTGTCTACCTGTAATCATTTTATCTTATATTATCTAAACTTATTCAGCCTTTAACCCCACCCCCTCTCTAATTTGCAAGTGTGTAATTCCTGCTAGCTAAAACTGCCTGTAACAGCTGCCTAGAATCATTTCATCACTTCTCATTCCTACATATGGAGAAGGCTTAAGGCTCATTTTGGGCCGATGGCTCTCTGTTCTAAGTAGCTCTCGGTTACAAGTAGCAAGAGTTAGCACACTGGACCAATATCCATGATTCTAATCCTATTTCATCTCATCTCTCTACAGGTATGTCTTCCTGCTTCTGCCTAACTGACTGCTTTTAAACGCCCCTTTAAACTGTGCTAGACTCCTCTGGTATGTCTTCCTGCTTCTGCCTAACTGACTGCTTTTAAACGCCCCTTTAAACTGTGCTAGACTCCTCTGGTAACCATTTTCTCTGTCTCCATTTTGTCTACCTGTAATCATTTTATCTTATATTATCTAAACTTATTCAGCCTTTAACCCCACCCCCTCTCTAATTTGCAAGTGTGTAATTCCTGCTAGCTAAAACTGCCTGTAACAGCTGCCTAGAATCATTTCATCACTTCTCATTCCTACATATGGAGAAGGCTTAAGGCTCATTTTGGGCCGATGGCTCTCTGTTCTAAGTAGCTCTCGGTTACAAGTAGCAAGAGTTAGCACACTGGACCAATATCCATGATTCTAATCCTATTTCATCTCATCTCTCTACAGGTATGTCTTCCTGCTTCTGCCTAACTGACTGCTTTTAAACGCCCCTTTAAACTGTGCTAGACTCCTCTGGTATGTCTTCCTGCTTCTGCCTAACTGACTGCTTTTAAACGCCCCTTTAAACTGTGCTAGACTCCTCTGGTAACCATTTTCTCTGTCTCCATTTTGTCTACCTGTAATCATTTTATCTTATATTATCTAAACTTATTCAGCCTTTAACCCCACCCCCTCTCTAATTTGCAAGTGTGTAATTCCTGCTAGCTAAAACTGCCTGTAACAGCTGCCTAGAATCATTTCATCACTTCTCATTCCTACATATGGAGAAGGCTTAAGGCTCATTTTGGGCCGATGGCTCTCTGTTCTAAGTAGCTCTCGGTTACAAGTAGCAAGAGTTAGCACACTGGACCAATATCCATGATTCTAATCCTATTTCATCTCATCTCTCTACAGGTATGTCTTCCTGCTTCTGCCTAACTGACTGCTTTTAAACGCCCCTTTAAACTGTGCTAGACTCCTCTGGTATGTCTTCCTGCTTCTGCCTAACTGACTGCTTTTAAACGCCCCTTTAAACTGTGCTAGACTCCTCTGGTAACCATTTTCTCTGTCTCCATTTTGTCTACCTGTAATCATTTTATCTTATATTATCTAAACTTATTCAGCCTTTAACCCCACCCCCTCTCTAATTTGCAAGTGTGTAATTCCTGCTAGCTAAAACTGCCTGTAACAGCTGCCTAGAATCATTTCATCACTTCTCATTCCTACATATGGAGAAGGCTTAAGGCTCATTTTGGGCCGATGGCTCTCTGTTCTAAGTAGCTCTCGGTTACAAGTAGCAAGAGTTAGCACACTGGACCAATATCCATGATTCTAATCCTATTTCATCTCATCTCTCTACAGGTATGTCTTCCTGCTTCTGCCTAACTGACTGCTTTTAAACGCCCCTTTAAACTGTGCTAGACTCCTCTGGTATGTCTTCCTGCTTCTGCCTAACTGACTGCTTTTAAACGCCCCTTTAAACTGTGCTAGACTCCTCTGGTAACCATTTTCTCTGTCTCCATTTTGTCTACCTGTAATCATTTTATCTTATATTATCTAAACTTATTCAGCCTTTAACCCCACCCCCTCTCTAATTTGCAAGTGTGTAATTCCTGCTAGCTAAAACTGCCTGTAACAGCTGCCTAGAATCATTTCATCACTTCTCATTCCTACATATGGAGAAGGCTTAAGGCTCATTTTGGGCCGATGGCTCTCTGTTCTAAGTAGCTCTCGGTTACAAGTAGCAAGAGTTAGCACACTGGACCAATATCCATGATTCTAATCCTATTTCATCTCATCTCTCTACAGGTATGTCTTCCTGCTTCTGCCTAACTGACTGCTTTTAAACGCCCCTTTAAACTGTGCTAGACTCCTCTGGTATGTCTTCCTGCTTCTGCCTAACTGACTGCTTTTAAACGCCCCTTTAAACTGTGCTAGACTCCTCTGGTAACCATTTTCTCTGTCTCCATTTTGTCTACCTGTAATCATTTTATCTTATATTATCTAAACTTATTCAGCCTTTAACCCCACCCCCTCTCTAATTTGCAAGTGTGTAATTCCTGCTAGCTAAAACTGCCTGTAACAGCTGCCTAGAATCATTTCATCACTTCTCATTCCTACATATGGAGAAGGCTTAAGGCTCATTTTGGGCCGATGGCTCTCTGTTCTAAGTAGCTCTCGGTTACAAGTAGCAAGAGTTAGCACACTGGACCAATATCCATGATTCTAATCCTATTTCATCTCATCTCTCTACAGGTATGTCTTCCTGCTTCTGCCTAACTGACTGCTTTTAAACGCCCCTTTAAACTGTGCTAGACTCCTCTGGTATGTCTTCCTGCTTCTGCCTAACTGACTGCTTTTAAACGCCCCTTTAAACTGTGCTAGACTCCTCTGGTAACCATTTTCTCTGTCTCCATTTTGTCTACCTGTAATCATTTTATCTTATATTATCTAAACTTATTCAGCCTTTAACCCCACCCCCTCTCTAATTTGCAAGTGTGTAATTCCTGCTAGCTAAAACTGCCTGTAACAGCTGCCTAGAATCATTTCATCACTTCTCATTCCTACATATGGAGAAGGCTTAAGGCTCATTTTGGGCCGATGGCTCTCTGTTCTAAGTAGCTCTCGGTTACAAGTAGCAAGAGTTAGCACACTGGACCAATATCCATGATTCTAATCCTATTTCATCTCATCTCTCTACAGGTATGTCTTCCTGCTTCTGCCTAACTGACTGCTTTTAAACGCCCCTTTAAACTGTGCTAGACTCCTCTGGTATGTCTTCCTGCTTCTGCCTAACTGACTGCTTTTAAACGCCCCTTTAAACTGTGCTAGACTCCTCTGGTAACCATTTTCTCTGTCTCCATTTTGTCTACCTGTAATCATTTTATCTTATATTATCTAAACTTATTCAGCCTTTAACCCCACCCCCTCTCTAATTTGCAAGTGTGTAATTCCTGCTAGCTAAAACTGCCTGTAACAGCTGCCTAGAATCATTTCATCACTTCTCATTCCTACATATGGAGAAGGCTTAAGGCTCATTTTGGGCCGATGGCTCTCTGTTCTAAGTAGCTCTCGGTTACAAGTAGCAAGAGTTAGCACACTGGACCAATATCCATGATTCTAATCCTATTTCATCTCATCTCTCTACAGGTATGTCTTCCTGCTTCTGCCTAACTGACTGCTTTTAAACGCCCCTTTAAACTGTGCTAGACTCCTCTGGTATGTCTTCCTGCTTCTGCCTAACTGACTGCTTTTAAACGCCCCTTTAAACTGTGCTAGACTCCTCTGGTAACCATTTTCTCTGTCTCCATTTTGTCTACCTGTAATCATTTTATCTTATATTATCTAAACTTATTCAGCCTTTAACCCCACCCCCTCTCTAATTTGCAAGTGTGTAATTCCTGCTAGCTAAAACTGCCTGTAACAGCTGCCTAGAATCATTTCATCACTTCTCATTCCTACATATGGAGAAGGCTTAAGGCTCATTTTGGGCCGATGGCTCTCTGTTCTAAGTAGCTCTCGGTTACAAGTAGCAAGAGTTAGCACACTGGACCAATATCCATGATTCTAATCCTATTTCATCTCATCTCTCTACAGGTATGTCTTCCTGCTTCTGCCTAACTGACTGCTTTTAAACGCCCCTTTAAACTGTGCTAGACTCCTCTGGTATGTCTTCCTGCTTCTGCCTAACTGACTGCTTTTAAACGCCCCTTTAAACTGTGCTAGACTCCTCTGGTAACCATTTTCTCTGTCTCCATTTTGTCTACCTGTAATCATTTTATCTTATATTATCTAAACTTATTCAGCCTTTAACCCCACCCCCTCTCTAATTTGCAAGTGTGTAATTCCTGCTAGCTAAAACTGCCTGTAACAGCTGCCTAGAATCATTTCATCACTTCTCATTCCTACATATGGAGAAGGCTTAAGGCTCATTTTGGGCCGATGGCTCTCTGTTCTAAGTAGCTCTCAGTTACAAGTAGCAAGAGTTAGCACACTGGACCAATATCCATGATTCTAATCCTATTTCATCTCATCTCTCTACAGGTATGTCTTCCTGCTTCTGCCTAACTGACTGCTTTTAAACGCCCCTTTAAACTGTGCTAGACTCCTCTGGTATGTCTTCCTGCTTCTGCCTAACTGACTGCTTTTAAACGCCCCTTTAAACTGTGCTAGACTCCTCTGGTAACCATTTTCTCTGTCTCCATTTTGTCTACCTGTAATCATTTTATCTTATATTATCTAAACTTATTCAGCCTTTAACCCCACCCCCTCTCTAATTTGCAAGTGTGTAATTCCTGCTAGCTAAAACTGCCTGTAACAGCTGCCTAGAATCATTTCATCACTTCTCATTCCTACATATGGAGAAGGCTTAAGGCTCATTTTGGGCCGATGGCTCTCTGTTCTAAGTAGCTCTCGGTTACAAGTAGCAAGAGTTAGCACACTGGACCAATATCCATGATTCTAATCCTATTTCATCTCATCTCTCTACAGGTATGTCTTCCTGCTTCTGCCTAACTGACTGCTTTTAAACGCCCCTTTAAACTGTGCTAGACTCCTCTGGTATGTCTTCCTGCTTCTGCCTAACTGACTGCTTTTAAACGCCCTTTTAAACTGTGCTAGACTCCTCTGGTAACCATTTTCTCTGTCTCCATTTTGTCTACCTGTAATCATTTTATCTTATATTATCTAAACTTATTCAGCCTTTAACCCCACCCCCTCTCTAATTTGCAAGTGTGTAATTCCTGCTAGCTAAAACTGCCTGTAACAGCTGCCTAGAATCATTTCATCACTTCTCATTCCTACATATGGAGAAGGCTTAAGGCTCATTTTGGGCCGATGGCTCTCTGTTCTAAGTAGCTCTCGGTTACAAGTAGCAAGAGTTAGCACACTGGACCAATATCCATGATTCTAATCCTATTTCATCTCATCTCTCTACAGGTATGTCTTCCTGCTTCTGCCTAACTGACTGCTTTTAAACGCCCCTTTAAACTGTGCTAGACTCCTCTGGTATGTCTTCCTGCTTCTGCCTAACTGACTGCTTTTAAACGCCCCTTTAAACTGTGCTAGACTCCTCTGGTAACCATTTTCTCTGTCTCCATTTTGTCTACCTGTAATCATTTTATCTTATATTATCTAAACTTATTCAGCCTTTAACCCCACCCCCTCTCTAATTTGCAAGTGTGTAATTCCTGCTAGCTAAAACTGCCTGTAACAGCTGCCTAGAATCATTTCATCACTTCTCATTCCTACATATGGAGAAGGCTTAAGGCTCATTTTGGGCCGATGGCTCTCTGTTCTAAGTAGCTCTCGGTTACAAGTAGCAAGAGTTAGCACACTGGAGTTAGAAACTGGAGGTTGAAACTGCAGACCAACTAACAGGTAAACTTAATATCTATACTTCTACACAATGCTTTCTATACCTTTTCTGCTCTCTTCTCCTAAAAATCACTGCATGTCCCTATAACAACAATCCCCACACTATCCATATCTCCCCCTCCCTTCTCACATCCCCTATGCTGTCCTCTCATGAACTACTTTGTTTCCTTAGAAACTCTTCCCCCTCTAACTCTCCTGTGTCTAACCATTCCCGCTCCTACAAATCTCACTCTCACCTTCTGTCTCTCTCACTGCTACTACTGCTTGCTGCTGGTGATGTCTCTCCTAACCCTGGCCCTGCAACAATCGCCACACTTTTACACTCTCGCTCCATCTCCCACTGCAAAAATCCTAGGTCACGCAATACCAACAATCTCATCTCAATTAACACACAGCGCCTAACCCCTCCCTTTTCTTGTGCCCTCTGGAATGCTCGCTCCGTCTGTAACAAGCTTACAACTGTTCACGACCTGTTTGTTTCCAACGCTTTGAACCTCTTAGCTATTACTGAAACCTGGCTATCTTCCTCTGACACTGCTTCCATTGCTGCTCTCACACATGGTGGTCTTCACTTTAGCCACACACCCAGGCCAGGTGAGAGACACGGTGGCGGTGTTGGCATCTTACTCTCCCCCTCCTGCTCCTATCAGTACCTATCCCCATTTCCATCTCTCTCCTTTTCTTCCTTTGAAGTGCACTGCATTCGCCTGTTCTCCCCTCTCTCTCTCAGAGTGGCAGTTATCTATCGCCCCCCTGGACCAACTTCCCAATTCCTTGACAACTTTGCTGCCTGGCTTCCTTCCTTTCTCTCCACAAATACACCTGCTCTAATTCTAGGGGACTTCAACATCCCCATTGACAACCCATCTGCCCCTGCTGCCTCTAAACTTCTCTAACTCACTAACTCCTTCAGCCTGTCACAATCCACCCTATTCCCTACCCACCGCGAAGGACACTCAATTGATCTGGTATTCTCCTATCTCTGCTCTCTCTCTAATGTTGCATGTCGCCCATTTCCCATCTCAGACCACCATCTGCTCACCTTTAATCCTAATATAGATACTAAACCTACTTCCCCCTCTCGCCCCCGCACCAGCAGAAATCTGCACACTGTGGACGCTCCCCAACTCTCCAATCTTATTCAACTACGCCTCCCCCACACTTCCACAATATCCTGCCCTGACCTTGCTATAACCCACTATAACAATACTCTCTCTGCTGCACTTGACACTCTCGCTCCACCCCAACCTCGCAAAGCCCCACGTCATCAGCTCCAACCCTGGCACTCCCAACAAACGCGTCACCTACAAAAATGCTCCCGCACTGCTGAGCGTGCCTGGAGGAAATCCCGCTCTGAACATGATTTCATGCACTATAAGTTCATTCTCTACTCTTACACCTCTGCCCTTCGCTTAGCTAAGCAAACCTACTTCTCCTCTCTTATATCCACTCACTCCTCAAACCCTAAAAGACTCTTCTCTATTTTCAACTCTCTCCTCTACCAACCTGCACCACCCCCCTCATCTGCATTCAGTGCTCAAGACCTCGCTGACTATTTTCTCAATAAAACACTTGCAATCCGAGGAAACATCCCAACACAAACCTGCAATCTCCCAACTCCGCTCCCAGTCACCCCCTCTGCCACTCTCTGCACCCTCCTCCCAACCACTGAGAGTGAAGTGGCTTCCCTTTTGTCTTCCTCACACCTCACTACCTGCCCACTTGACCCTATTCCTTCACATCTAATTCCTCCTCTGTCTACCACCCTCACTCCGGCTCTTACTCACATATTTAACCTATCCCTTTCTACCGGCTCATTCCCTGCCTCCTTCAAACATGCGAAGGTCACCCCCATCCTCAAAAAACCCTCCCTCGACCCTAACTCCCCTGCAAACTACCGCCCCATATCACTGCTCCCACTAGCTTCAAAACTCCTCGAAAAACTAGTTTTCAATCGCCTAACCCACTTCCTGTCGTCCAACTCATTGCTTGACCCCCTGCAATCTGGCTTCCGTCCCCAACACTCAACTGAAACTGCTCTCACCAAGGTTACTAACGATCTCCTTTCTGCTAAAAACAAAGGCTACTACTCTATACTCATCTTACTTGACCTATCTGCTGCCTTTGACACTGTTGACCATCCCCTTCTCCTACAGTCTCTCAGTTCTCTTGGTCTCTGTGACACTGCCCTCTCCTGGATTCACTCTTATCTCTCTAACAGATCCTTCTCAGTCTCTTTTGCTGGTGACTCCTCCTCTCTATTGCCCCTGTCTGTTGGAGTACCTCAAGGCTCTGTCCTGGGTTCTCTACTCTTCTCTATTTACACTTCTTCACTGGGTAAACTTGTCAACAGCTATGGCTTCAGCTATCACCTCTATGCTGATGATACCCAGATCTACCTTTCCACCCCTGCACTCTCTCCTTCTGTCAACTCTCACATCAGCGACTGCTTATCTGGCATTTCTTCCTGGATGGCCTCTCACCACCTAAAAATAAATATGTCCAAGACCGAACTACTTCTAATTCCCCCCTCTAGCTCCACTCCCGTCTCTAATTTCTCTATCACTGTTGGCGGCACCACTATCTCCCCATCACCCCAAGTCCGCTGCCTCGGAGTCACGCTTGACTCAAATCTGTCCTTCATTCCCCACATCCAACTGCTCTCTTCATCCTGCCGCAACCACCTACGCAATATCTCCAAAATTCGCCCGTTTCTGAGTGCTGAAACTACCAAACAGCTCATCCACTCCCTGGTAATTTCCCGACTTGACTACTGTAACAACTTACTAACTGGCCTCCCTCTCTCCCGCCTCTCTCCCCTCAAATCCGTCCTAAATGCATCCGCCAGACTAATCCACCTCTCTCGACGCTCTGTTTCTGCTGCGCCTCTCTGTGAGTCCCTTCACTGGCTCCCCATTCACAACAGAGTTAAATTCAAAATTCTCACCCTGACCTACAAAGCCCTCACCAATGCTGCCCCACCCTACCTGTCCTCACTCATCAACAAATATACTCCTGCCCGTCCCCTAAGATCCAACAACGACCTGCTTCTTGCATCCTCTACCATCACCTCCTCTCATTCTAGACTACAGTACTTCTCTCGTGCGGCACCAACCCTCTGGAACGCACTTCCTCGAGATGTCAGACTTGCCCCTAACCTCTCCTCCTTTAAACGTTCCCTAAAGACCTTTCTGTTCAGGGAAGCTTATCACCCGACTTATTAACAAACTAACCAACTAACTAACAGTTGCCCTCTATCTCCTCACTAATATCATTCTCACCTCTGCAGTCCTCACCTCCTGTTTCCAATCCTCCTACCCATCTAGATTGTAAGTTCCCACGGGAACAGGGCCCTCAACTCCCCCTGTATTTGTCTGTAAAATTTTGTGTCTTATCGTATTGTTTCTCCACTGTACTGTTATCCTTGTACCCATGGGCAGCGCTGCAGAATCTGTTGGCGCTTTATAAATAAAGAATGAAGAATAATAATAAAAAGAATGTAAAGGCTAGAACGGCTAAAATAGAAATCCTTTATTTGAAAACGTGCTTAAAATATATCACAAACGAGGGTTTACACAAACATAACATGGTTAAAAAGTCAATCGGTTAGACATACATCCTCACAAAAAGGACGCGTTTCGGGTTGCCCTGTATTCACAGATGTGTGAATACGGGGCAGCCCGAAACGCATCCTTTCTGTGAGGATGTATGTCTAACCGATTGACTTTTTAACCAAGATATGTTTGTGTAAACTCTTGTTGGTGATATATTTTAAGCACGTTTTCAAATAAAGGATTTCTATTTTAGCCGTTCTAGCCTTTACATTCTTTTTACCTGCTTAATCTTGGAGGGCTAATGGGCTAATCGATCCATGGCAAAACTCCCATGGAAAATTATATAGTTGATGCAGAGTCTGTTTTTAAGCCATAAAGGGCATAAATCACCTAACATTCCTAAATTGTTTGGAATAACGTGCTTTAAAACATCAGGTATGATGTTGTATCGATCAGGTAGTGTAAGGGTTACACCCGCTTCACAGTGACAGACCAAACTCCCCGTTTAAAGGGACAGTCTACACCATAATTTTTATTGTTTTAAAAGATAGATAATCCCTTTATTACCCATTTCCCAGTTTTGCATAACCAACACATTTATAATAATATACTTTTAACCTCTGTGATTATCTTGTATCTAAGCCTCTGCAAACAAGCAGACTGATGTTTCACAGTCAAAAAAGTTGTTTTTTTAAATTTACACTACTGTTACACCAGGTATGAGTGGTGGCACTGGGCAAGTGGGCACAGTATACGCTGTGAGCCTGGCACACATGCTGGCAGACAGGCAACTGCAATTAGATTACACTAGCAGACTGATGTTTCACAGTAAAAAAAAATATTTTTTTTTAAATTTACACTACTGTTACACCAGATATGAGTGGTGGCACTGGGCAAGTGGGCCTGGCACACACACTGGCAGGCAGGCAACTGCAATTAGATTACACAAGCAGACTGATGTTTCACAGTCAAAAAGTTTTTTTTTTTAAATTTACACTACTGTTACACCAGATATGAGTGGTGGCACTGGGCAAGTGGGCACAGTATACGCTGTGAGCCTGACACACACGCTGGCAGGCAGGCAACTGCAATTAGATTACACAGGGAAAAAAAAAAAACAGACTGATGTTCTAGCCCTAAAAAGTGCTTTTTGGGGTGCTGTCCTTACAGCAGAGATCAGATGAGTCCTTCAGGACTGTAGTGGACACTGAATACACTAGCCTAGCTATCAATTTCCCTATTAAATCAGCAGCAGCTACACTGTCCCTCCTCTCACTAAGAAAGCAGCTTCCGAATGAATCTAAAATGGCTGCTGTCCAGGAGCTGGGAGGGTCTGGGAGGGAGGGTCTGCTGCTGATTGGCTGGAATGTGTCTGCAGACCGTGAGATACAGGGTCAAAGTTTACTCAATGATGATGAATAGGGGGCGGATCGAACATCGCATATGTTCGCCCGCCGTTGCGAACGCGAACAAGCTATGTTCGCCGGGAACTATTCGCTGGCGAACAATTCGAGACATCACTACTGTGTGGATTTCTTAGAAAGACATCAGTGGAATAAGATGCTCAAATCTGAGAGGTGATACCCACATAGTTACTGTTTTAATAAAATAACTCTTTTGTATTCTAGCAATTGCTGTAAAATGTAAATGTCCCTGTAATAATAACAATAATAATATAAAGCATGATTTGTGCTCACACTGTGCCTTCAGCATGCCAATAATGCATTTATTTAATAAAGGCTATTGAAATAAATGTTTATACAAATGGCAAATTTAATGAGGGCTTTGAGACAGGTGAGTAGGAAACAAGCTGAAAACTTCCAAAGGCTGAGATCTACAGGGCATGTGAGGAGTGGGGAATTTCCCTTTTGCAGCCACAAACAAGGACCAAGGCTTCACTGCATCTAGATCTGGGAATTTTAGAATATTCACTGATATAGATAAAATCCCTGGCAGTGAGAAGGTTAATTATATTGCATGGCATTAACAATGTGACAACTGCACATTCTTCTTGCTGCATGCATCCTATGGGAAAAAGCAAGTTCTCAATGTATACTTGAAGGGGTTCTCATTGGGTAAGCTTGGCACGTCATTGGGCCTGTGGTCGTCGTGGTCCTGAGGGGTGTGGCCCCTACTGCAGCAGGCGTCCTTTATTTTTCTGTATTGAAGGTGGCAAACCTAGTGACAATGGGCTCAGTTACTAATTTTATGAATCTGCAGCATTTAAACAACGTTACAAAGCATCCGATTAGTCTTTGAAATGTTTGCATATTTTATTTTGTCTGATTGGCTGTTGCTTAACATGTGACTTATCTGCGTGTATTCTGGGAGATGTAGTTCGGTATTTAACTGCTCTTTGTTCCCCTCCCATTTACTTCCTGTGCTGCTGTTGCTGGGTGAGTGAGTCAGGCTGTGTGTATTGTGTGATAAATGTGTTAGTCACTTTCTGGTCTTCTTAAATTACCAGTCAACACAGTAGATTTACATAATCAACAAATGCAAGATAACAGGACAATGCAATAGCACTTAGTCTGAACTTCAAATGAGTAGTAGATTTTTTTTCTGACAATTTTAAAAGTTATGTCTTTTTCCACTCCCCCTGTACCATGTGACAGCCATTAGCCAATCATAAATGCATACACGTACCATGTGACAGCCATCAGCCATTCACAAATGCATACACACTTATTCTTGCACATGCTCAGTAGGAGCTGGTGACTCAAAAAGTTTAAATATAAAAAGACTGTGCACATTTAGTTAATGGAAGTAAATTGGAAAGTTGTTTAAAATGGCATTCTCCATCTGAATAATGAAAGTTTAATTTTGATTGAGTGTCCCTTTAAATAGTTTATAATTGTTATACATGTTGTTCTTTTAGTGCTTGTTATTCATCTGCTTGTGCCAGGCAATGGGATACTAAGTGCTGTTTAACTTACAGTGTGCAGCTCTCTGTGCTAGTGAAGGGTTAATACTCACTGTACTGCTCTCTGTGCTAGTGAAGGGTTAATACACACTGTGCTGCTCTCTGTGCCAGTGAAGGGTTAATACACACTGTGCTGCTCTCTGTGCTAGTGAAGGTTTAATACACACTGTGCAGCTCTCTGTTCTAGTGAAGGGTTAATACACACTGTGCTGCTCTCTGTGTTAGTGAAGGGTTAATACACACTGTGCTGCTCTCTGTGCTAGTGATGGGTTAATACACACTGTGCAGCTCTCTGTGCCAGTGAAGGGTTAATACACACTGTGCAGCTCTCTGTGCTAGTAATGGGTTAATACACACTGTGCTGCTCTCTGTTCTAGTGAAGGGTTAATACACACTGTGCTGCTCTCTGTGTTAGTGAAGGGTTAATACACACTGTGCTGCTCTCTGTGTTAGTGAAGGGTTAATACATACTGTGCTGCTCTCTGTGCTAGTGATGGGATAATACACACTGTGCTGCTCTATGTGCTAGCGAATGATTAATACACACTGTGCTGCTCTCTGTGCTAGTGAAGGGTTAATACACACTGTGCTGCTCTCTGTGCTAGTGATGGGTTAATACACACTGTGCTGCTCTCTGTGCTAGTGAGGGGTAATACACACGGTGCTGCTCTATGTGCTAGTGAATGGTTAATACACACTGTGCTGCTCTCTGTGCTAGTGAAGGGTTAATACACACTGTGCTGCTCTCTGTTCTAGTGAAGGGTTAATACACACTGTGCTGCTCTCTGTGTTAGTGAAGGGTTAATACATACTGTGCAGCTCTCTGTGCTAGTGAAGGGTTAATACACACTGTGCAGCTCTCTGTGCCAGTGAAGGGTTAATACACACTGTGCAGCTCTCTGTGCTAGTGATGGGTTAATACACACTGTGCTGCTCTCTGTACCAGTGAAGGGGTAATACACACTGTGCTGCTCTCTGTGCTAGTGAAGGGTTAATACACACTGTGCTGCTCTCTGTGCTAGTGAAGGGTTAATACACACTGTGCTGCTCTATGTGCTAGTGAAGGGTTAATACACACTGTGCTGCTCTATGTGCTAGTGAAGGGTTAATACAAAGTGCAGCTCTTCTCAGTGCTAGTGAAAGTGCTAATATATATTTTGGGCTCGATTTATCAAACTTTGTTCAGGATCGCCTTTCAGTTCTCCGACAAGTACTCTGCATATCGCCATCTGATAGGCGCACATGTGCGCCATTATTTATCATAAAACTGGTCGTATTTCTACGTTACTTTCCAAAGGCGAGATGTGGCGTGATATTGATAAATCTCGCCGTTATTCGTATTTTTGCGCCATATTTATTATGAAAAATTAGTTAAATTTAAGCGCATATTAGAAAGAAATGTGAATTATTATTGATTACATTTTAATATACATAAAAAAAATTGGTATTGTTCAATTATACTACCTTATATATTCAATTTTATTAATTAGATGTATATAACTACAGTGCTTTTCAGTAAACACAAACTTTATGGATATTTCCGATATTAGATAAAAATGTCATCATACACATATCAATCTCTGAAGGGATAGAAGTTCCATGGTAACATTAAAATGTAATGCTGAAAATACCACAATTGTTTGATATCTACTTTATTATTTGTTGTATCAATGTTTATATTATTTAAGAAACAACATCAAGATGTATTAACTGTTGAACAACTTATATAAACATGTGCTTATGTATTGCAAAGATATAACACAACTCTTTGATCTAACCCAACTCTTCAATTTATATCCACCACCCCCTCAACACAAATTGCGCTGTTTTCTTTATTTTTACAATAAAATAATTATTAACTTTTTTAGATGAAATAAACACACAGACAACTCAAAAATTATATTGTAACAGCAATCTATTTATTGATAACAAATAATAAAATATATTTTTTTTTCATAAAAATATAAATAAATAATGTTATTTCCACATGAAAAGAAAAATAATGTTTTGCTTTATTGTTTATAATTAAAAAGATTGATATTTTTCTCTTAAGTTTTGCACTTTTATGTATGTCCTCATCAAATTATTTTCAACTTCCAGCAGGGTATCCAAAATTTCTTTTTTGTTGATAGTTATTTCTTGCTCTTCAGGCACTGTACCAATGAGAAATAGAAAATAAGTTATATTAAGGAACATGTAATCAATTGAATACATTTCTGTTCAGTATTACAAGATAACTAGTGTTTTATGTAATGCTAACAAGAAACACAGAAAACGACTAATATCTTGTTAGAAGGTTTTATCTACACCTCTGTTGTTATTTAAAAGCATGTCATCTTGATAATACTGTGTACACGCACATGCATCTTTGGTTCCACACAATACTGACAATCTCAATAGAATTTCATAAAGCTAAAGATTGTTATGATACAAAAGAACTCACTCCAATCATAGCATTGCGTTGAATTGGATGAATTGGATTGTTGCTCTTCTTCATGTTCAAGGTTCTGTCCTTCATCTTGAATAGCTGTAAGACATACAAATTAATTAGAGCTGGAATAGTTATATAATAGAACAATGCTGATTGAAATCCATATCTATTTTAAATTTATATTTTATTACAAATAATGACATAAGATCAGGAGTGACTGAATAGACATATGAACCTACATAAATTGTCTTGTGGATGCTCGCTATTTGGAGAATCTTGCATCGTTATTATTTTCCTCTTCAACAATAATTTCTTCAATGGCATTTTGGTTTTGATCTTCTTCAATCATGTCTATAATATGATTATAGTTATTAACTAGAATAATATTATTTATTTGTAAGATATAAGTTAATTAAATCTACCTTCATTGTCACATTCATCATCAATGATGGGCATCGGCCTTCTGCGACGTTGTCGCCTCTTTTTTTTTCTTCCCTTTTTGTATAAAATTTAGAACATATAAATGTTAATATCAATGAATAGTTATCTTAATACTATACATTTTAGTAACTATATTCATACCGGTTGTAATAATAGCCTCAGACTCCAGAAAAACAGTCGGTAGTGGATCACATTCAGCTTCTGGACTGGATGGATTCCAGTTTATTGGGCGCAGATAACGGGGTCTTCTTCTATTTTTGACTGTAAAAGTAAAATACAATTGTATTTATATTGTTAATCTATTTTACAGTACACCATACATCTGACCGAAAGAATTACATTGTTAATACTGTTTTACAAACTGCAATCCAGGTCAAATGGATACAAAAACTGCAATTTTATTTTTGTACAAAGTTCAAGATTATGTAAACAAAGTAACAACTAATGACAGATTACAATAGAGTTAAAAAATTATTACACAACTATTACATAAATACTTACATTTCATAACATAGTTTCTTATCAGGGTCCTTAATTTCGATTGTCTCTGGATTAGATCATTATAACGCTTCAGGCACTGTTTTCTAGTCCTATTATGGCCAGACAGACGTCTGACCCGTCGCACCATCTCTGATAAAATTGGATTTCTTTTATCCTGTTCCAATGTGAATATCCCCTTCCTTTTTTAGGAAAATACTTTTCCATTGTATAGGTGATTATCAGTAATTCACCGATGGAAAACTTCTTGGAACGATTCATCTTCACTGTCTGTATCTATCTCTCTAACCATAAAACTCCACCCAATAACGGAACTAATTGTGATTGTAATTGCGCAGAAAAATATACCCATTTAAAAAAATGATTTATGTTTAAAAGAAGTAAGTAATCTACTAGAAACTTATTTATTAATAAATATTAAAGAAAAACTATTAACCAAGTTACAATTTTTTTTATAAATATAGATTACATTTAAGTTGTTACAAAGCGCGTAATAACGTGCACTATATTTCTACGGTCGATGCAAGATAACTGGCACTTTGTTTCGACACTTGATACAATGCGCTATAACTTGAACTATATTTATGCAGTCGATACATTTGTTTTAATACTTAACATTTATTTTTATGGCTATGTTCATTGTTACTTCAATTGATACATACAAATGTTATGATTTTGAAAACTGAATGTATATAAAAATATAGACACATCAATTTGAAAAAGAAAAAACAATTGACCAATAGGAATAAAGTAAATTGTTAATGTCCAATCAAATGAAAGTTAATAATTTTATTTAAATTATTCTTTTATCTATTCATATTACGCCCCATTTCTGTAACGTTCTAGAAACAAAGTTGTTATTGATAATTGTTCATTACTTTATTCTGACTTCGAACGAAGAGACTATTCTTATTGCGCCATTATTTGCTCTAAATTTGCGATGGCTACTGGACAAGCTGGAAAGACGAAAAGTGGTCGAAGTGTGATGTTTAGTCATCGACAAAACTGTATTTTAGTTGAAGCTATCATCGAACATTATGATGTTATTATCGGCTATCAAGCCAAATCTATCAACCCTCAAAGAAAAAAGGCAATTTGGGAACAAATTAGTCGTGCAGTGTCAGCAGAGGGTAGTTTTCCTAAAGACGTCAGGGCCTGTCGGAAGAGGGTGAATGATATTCGTAAGAATATAAAAAAAAATCTGTAAGGAAAAACAGTTATCGAAAGGAACTGGTGGAGGCCCCGCATATAGGGCTGAACTGCTTGACTACGAACAGATGCTGTATGCCAGGATGGGGGATGCTGTCGTGGTGGGACTTGATGTTCCATCAGATACCATGGATTTTAGAGGTAAATATCTCATTGCTTGCTGTTAAACGAATAGTCTATTCAGAACTTAAATTTCAGGATTCAGAAAGAGCATAACATGGTAATAATTTTTTAATATTAAGATTGTTAATTTGTTAGCTTTGAATATGTATTTAGCAACGTTTGATTGTAAGCTTGGAAGCAGGACCATTGTTGGTTGAGGACATGGATACTGCTTGCTGATTGGATGGCTAAATTTAAAAAGAAACCAATCCTCAAGCGATAACCAGGTGCCACACCCAAAAATGGTCCGGCTTCTAAACTTAGATTATTTTTATTTTAAAAGAAAGATAATCAAAACAGAAGACAACATAAAAATTATAATAGTATTGAATTATAATTTTTTTTTAAATTCCATGCTCTATCCGAATAATGAAAGTATAATTTTCACTATACTATCTCTTTAACATGTATTTTGTATATTAATTTTTGCGTATTTTTTTTTAAATTTTTTAAATTTTATTTATATGTACTTTAAAGAACAACATGAAGAAGCGTTTGAAACTGAAATTGAAAATGCCCAGGTGGACCGACCATCCGAGTCAGAGTTGACTTCTGAACAGCAACAACCCTCAACATCTTCATGTGATATAACATGCAGGGAAGAAACTACCAGTAAGTAAAAGTATATTACTAAAATGTAAATATCATTTGTATTAATGAAATGAAAGGACAATGAAATTTAATTAATATGTATTGACTTTCTGACTTTTCTCATGAAAATTCTGTTTATGTACAGTAATTTTTTTAAAAAGATGTATATGAAAATAAATGTAATTATTGTTACAGGTGTCAGGGGATTACTACAAACAATGCAGGATTCGTCAATTACATTATTTGATGGTAATTATTGGTCCTTTTTTTTTTATAAATGTTTTGTTTTTGTTTTTTAAATTATTTTGGTTTACATTCATAGATGAAATAGAAATTACTTTGGAACCACTTGTGACTGACACAGTTTGTCAGGAGGATGATGATGATGATGAGACACAAATTGAGGGACATACTCAAACACAACTTGAGACACCACATGTTGACGAATCAGAATGTGAGGAAGAGATTGAGGATGCACAACAATGTCAGACAGATGAACCAGAGAGACCAAATGAAGTTGAACGATTGACAGATATGGCATTGTCTTTTAGAAATGAACAGAATGAATTTTTTAAAGAAATGATTGCATTACAAAAACAGAGAAACAATATACTTCAAGAACAGTTAAATGTTCAAAAGGAGTATTATCAGAAAAAGTTAGAGTTAATGAATAGGCGACATCCAGATGTATAATTATTTTGTTCATATATACCTTTAAGTTATCGTGTCTAAACAATTTAACGCACTTATAACCTTTGTTAATGTTTAGTCGAGTTTACTGTTTTGAAGTTGATATTATAAAGATTTTTATATTATTAAAGTTTTTTGATTAAAAGTAAATAACGAAACTTATGTTTTTTGTTTCAAAGTATTTTGTTTTTATTGAAAACTAGAAATAGATATATATAACTCTATAAAAAAATAAAGATATATATATATATATATATATATATATATATGTATATGTATAAATAACACAACACAACTTTGGTAACAAACTATATAATTCCTCTCAGAAAAAAATAAAAATAAATATATATATATATATATATATATATATGTATATGTATAAATAACACAACACAACTTTGGTAACAAACTATATAATTCCTCTCTGAAAAAATAAATAAATAAATAAATATATATATATATATATATATATATATATACACACAATTCTATCTATTTTAAATATAAAAAAAAAAAATTGTATTGTAATCCAATCCGAAAATTTCCTGAAAGAAAAATAAAGAGGTGTAATTAATAATATAGAAAAAAAAATATTAACATGTCAATACAGTTTTAATTAGACTTACATCTAAAAAATCTTTCAATTATTTCAAGACGATTTTCCACTCCAGCTCTTGTGGTATGTCTTGTGACAATTTCCTGAGGAACATAAACATCTTCTGGCACATCCTCCAGACACACCTCATCTAGATTTACTTGGGAAATAGCTATATTATGCATTATGCATGACACCAGAATTATGTCATTACATTTCTCTGGGGAATATTGTAGATCACCACCGGAACGGTCCAACACCCTAAATCTCATTTTCAGTACCCCAAATGTACGCTCAATAGCACTCCTTGTAGACCTGTGAGCTTCGTTGAACTTGATTTCTGACCGTGTATGAGGTATTGGTACAGGTGTCAAGAGCCAAGGCCTACAGGGGTACCCGCTGTCACCTTCAAAAATATAATAAAATTAAAAATTAGCGAGATGTAACTACAGGTTTAGGAGGTTCAACTATGACAATTTAAAAATTACAAGAAAGGTTTGAGTAATATAAATATAAAAAGTTTAATATTCACCTAATAGCCAACCGTGTGGCATGTCTCCACGTTCAAATGCTCCAAATAAAGCCGACTGCTTTAATATGTGATAATCGTGGCATGACCCTGGAAAACCTGATCTTACTGCCCAAAACCTAAGGTTAGAGTCACATACTGCTTGAACATTGAGAGAGTGGAAGTGTTTACGATTTCGATATTGCTCCTCCCTTAAAGCTGGTGGTCGAATTGCAATATGTGTGCAATCAATTGCACCTAGCACATTTGGAATGCCGGCAACTTGATAAAAACCAGATTTTACTTGGTGCCATTCATGTACATTCCTTGGCACATATATAAATTTGTTGAGATGCTTCAAAATAGCTTTTAAGACAGTCCTCAAATGTCTACAAAAAGAAGGCTGACTCATGCCAACCACTGCACTGGACACAGCCTGAAAAGAGCCTGTGGCTAGGAAATGCAAAACTGCCAATAACTTGAGCATTCCCGGTATTGACCTTGTTCTTCTGGTCTGTGGCTCTAGATCATTCTGAATTAGAACATATAGATTTTGTATGCTCTCCCTGTTTAGGCGAAATCTTTTTTTTATCTGGTAATCAGATAATGCCTGAAGTCCACAACGAGGTAGAAAAACTCGTGGAACTCTTTGCCGTCTACGTATTGGCAAAATCTGTTCATTTATACGATTTTCATGGCCCTTTGCTAAAGAAATTGCAGACAAAATCAGGAAATAATCCATCTTCTGGCGCTGAAATTATGGAGTAAATTAGATGTTCTCCTATCTCTTCATGGAGAACATTAGTAGTCGTATTAGGAGGAGAACTTTAGGCTCGCCAATTGCGCAAAATAATGATAAATAATACACCCGGAAAAGGGCGTTTTAAAGCTTTATTTTGCGCAAATGTGCACCTAGGCGAGGGACATTGAAGGGCGAGAATTTGTCAGTCGTATTTGCACATTTTTCGGAGTATTTGTGATTGATAAATAGAAGATATATTACGACGGCGTGAATTGAGGCGCAAATTGAGGAGAATATGTTTGATCGAGCCCTATATATTGTGTAGCTTTATGTATATAGTGCAGCTGTAATGCACTAGTAGAGGATATGACAGTGACAATGTGCTCAGTGTTAGTGAATGTGCTAATATATATTGTGTAGCTTTATGTATATAGTGTAGCTGTAATGCACTAGTAGAGGATATGACAGTGACAATGTGCTCAGTGCTAGTGAAAGTGCTAATATATATTGTGTAGCTTTATGTATATAGTGTAGCTGTAATGCACTAGTAGAGGATATGACAGTAACAATGTGCTCAGTGCTAGTGAAAGTGCTAATATATATTGTGTAGCTTTATGTATATAGTGTAGCTGTAATGCACTAGTAGAGGATATGACAGTGACAATGGGCTCAGTGCTAGTGAAAGTGCTAATATATATTGTGTACCTTTATGTATATAGTGTAGCTGTAATGCACTAGTAGAGGATATGACAGTGACAATGTGCTCAGTGCTAGTGAAAGTGCTAATATATATTGTGTAGCTTTATGTATATAGTGTAGCTGTAATGCACTAGTAGAGGATATGACAGTGACAATGTGCTCAGTGCTAGTGAAAGTGCTAATATATATTGTGTAGCTTTATGTATATAGTGTAGCTGTAATGCACTTGTAGAGGATATGACAGTGACAATGTGCTCAGTGCTAGTGAAAGTGCTAATATATATCGTGTAGCTTTATGTATATAGTGTAGCTGTAATGCACTAGTAGAGGATATGACAATTTGCTCAGTGCTAGTGAAAGTGCTAATATATATTGTGTAGCTTTATGTATATAGTGTAGCTGTAATGCACTAGTAGAGGATATGACAGTGACAATGTGCTCAGTACTAGTGAAAGTGCTAATATATATTGTGTAGCTTTATGTATATAGTGTAGCTGTAATGCACTAGTAGAGGATATGACAGTGACAATGTGCTCAGTGCTAGTGAAAGTGCTAATATATATTGTGTAGCTTTATGTATATAGTGTAGCTGTAATGCACTAGTAGAGGATATGACAGTGACAATGTGCTCAGTGCTAGTGAAAGTGCTAATATATATTGTGTAGCTTTATGTATATAGTGTAGCTGTAATGCACTAGTAGAGGATATGACAGTGACAATGGGCTCAGTGCTAGTGAAAGTGCTAATATATATTGTGTAGCTTTATGTATATAGTGCAGCTGTAATGCACTAGTAGAGGATATGACAGTGACAATGTGCTCAGTGCTAGTGAAAGTGCTAATATATATTGTGTAGCTTTATGTATATAGTGCAGCTGTAATGCACTAGTAGAGGATATGACAGTGACAATGTGCTCAGTGCTAGTGAAAGTGCTAATATATATTGTGTAGCTTTATGTATATAGTGCAGCTGTAATGCACTAGTAGATGATATAACAGTGACAATGTGCTCAGTGCTAGTGAAAGTGCTAATATATATTGTGTAGCTTTATGTATATAGTGTAGCTGTAATGCACTAGTAGAGGATATGACAGTGACAATGTGCTCAGTGCTAGTGAAAGTGCTAATATATATTGTGTAGCTTTATGTATATAGTGTAGCTGTAATGCACTAGTAGAGGATATGACAGTGACAATGGGCTCAGTGCTAGTGAAAGTGCTAATATATATTGTGTAGCTTTATGTATATAGTGTAGCTGTAATGCACTAGTAGAGGATATGACAGTGACAATGGGCTCAGTGCTAGTGAAAGTGCTAATATATATTGTGTAGCTTTATGTATATAGTGTAGCTGTAATGCACTAGTAGAGGATATGACAGTGACAATGGGCTCAGTGCTAGTGAAAGTGCTAATATATATTGTGTAGCTTTATGTATATAGTGTAGCTGTAATGCACTAGTAGAGGATATGACAGTGACAATGTGCTCAGTGCTAGTGAAAGTGCTAATATATATTGTGTAGCTTTATGTATATAGTGCAGCTGTAATGCACTAGTAGAGGATATGACAGTGACAATGGGCTCAGTGCTAGTGAAAGTGCTAATATATATTGTGTAGCTTTATGTATATAGTGTAGCTGTAATGCACTAGTAGAGGATATGACAGTGACAATGTGCTCAGTGCTAGTGAAAGTGCTAATATATATTGTGTAGCTTTATGTATATAGTGTAGCTGTAATGCACTAGTAGAGGATATGACAGTGACAATGGGCTCAGTGCTAGTGAAAGTGCTAATATATATTGTGTAGCTTTATGTATATAGTGTAGCTGTAATGCACTAGTAGAGGATATGACAGTGACAATGGGCTCAGTGCTAGTGAAAGTGCTAATATATATTGTGTAGCTTTATGTATATAGTGTAGCTGTAATGCACTAGTAGAGGATATGACAGTGACAATGGGCTCAGTTACTAATTCTATTAAGTTGCAGCATTTAAACAATGTTACAAAGATCCGATTAGTCTTTGAAATGTTTGCATATTTTCTTTTGTCTGATTGGCTGCTGCTTTACATGTGACTTCTCAACATGTATTCTGGGAGATGTAGTTCAGTATTGAACTGCTCTTTGTTCCCCTCCCATTTACTTCCTGTGCAGCTGCTGCTGGGTGAGTGAGTCAGGCTGTGTATTGTGTGATAAAACGTTTTAGTTACTTTCTTCTTAAAAAGTTTATATATTGTTACAGATGTTGTTGTTATGTTAATGCTTGTTATTCATCTGCTTGTGCCAGGCAATGGGGAAGTAAGTGCTGTTCAACTTACAGTTTGTAGCTCTCTGTGCTAGTGAAGGGTTAATACCCACTACAGATTTCTGTGCTAGTAAAGGGGTTAATACACACTGTGCTGCTCTCTGTGCTAGTGAAGGGTTAATACACACTGTGCTGCTCTCTGTGCTAGTGAAGGGGTTAATACACACTATACTGCTCTCTGTTCTAGTGAAGGGGTTAATACACACTATACTGCTTTCTGTTCTAGTGAAGGGGTTAATACACTGTGCTGCTCTTTGCTAGTAAATGGGATTAATACACATTGTAGTTCTTTCTGTGCTAGTGAATGGGGGATGTACTAGTGAAGTGAAGGGTTAATACCCTCTACAGATTTTTGTGCTAGTAAAGGGGTTAATACATACTGTGCTAGTGAAGGGTTAATACACACTGTGCTGCTCTCTGTTCTAGTGAAGGGGTTAATACACACTATACTGCTCTCTGTTCTAGTGAATGGGTTAATACACACTGTGCTGCTCTCTGTGCTTGTGAAGGGTTAATACACATTGTGCTGCTCTCTGTGCTAGTGAAGGGTTAATACACACTATACTGCTTTCTGTTCTAGTGAAGGGGTTAATACACACTGTGCTGCTCTCTGTTCTAGTGAAGGGGTTAATACACACTGTGCTGCTCTCTGTGCTAGTGAAGGGTTAATACACACTGCTGCTCTCTGTGCTAGTGAAGGGTTAATACTCACTGTGCTGCTCTCTGTGCTAGTGAAGGGTTAATACACACTGTGCTGCTCTCTGTGCTAGTGAAGGGTTAATACACACTGTGCTGCTCTCTGTGCTAGTGAAGGGTTAATATACACTGTGCTGCTCTCTCTGCTAGTGAAGGGTTAATAAACACTGTGCTGCTCTCTGTGCTAGTGAAGGGTTAATACACACTGTGCTGTTCTCTGTTCTAGTGAAGGGGTTAATACACACTGTGCTGCTCTTTGCTAGTAAATGGGATTAATACACATTGTAGTTCTTTCTGTGCTAGTGAATGGGGGATGTACTAAAAGGAACAAGGGTGAATAACATAATGGAATGCCCATCCTATATTATAAAAGGCCAAGTGTTTGTCTGAAGCCGTCATGCGCAGTAGAGACAAACACTTGGCCTTAGAAAGCGCACAGCTGCAAATGAAACAACAGCACGAGGAACACAGCAGCGCGAGGATCAGGCAAGTGAAAAGACCTTAGAAAGCGCACAGCTGATCGCACGCGCACCCACCCGACCTCGCACGCGCACCTCTGCAAGTGAACCACAGCAGCGCGAGGCTCAGGCAAGTGAACCACAGCAGCGCGAGGCTCAGGCAAGTGAACCACAGCAGTGCGAGGCTCAGGCAAGGAGAGAGAGAGGGGGGGGGGGGAGAGAGAAAAAGAGAAGGGGGAGAGGGAGGGTGGGAGAGAAAAAGAGAAGGGGGAGAGGGGAAGAGGGAGAGAAAAAGAGAAGGGGGAGAGAGAGAGAAAAAGAGAAGGGAGAGAGGGAGAGAAAAAGAGGAGGGAGAGAAAAAGAGAAGGGGGAGAGAGGGAGAGAAAAAGTGAAGGGGGAGAAGGAGAGAAAAAGAGAAGGGGGAGAGGGAGAGAAAAAGAGAAGGGAGAGAGGGAGAGAAAAAGAGAAGGGGGAGAGGGAGAGAAAAAGAGAAGGGAGAGAGGGAGAGAAAAAGGGAGAGAGGGAGAGAAAAAGAGAAGGGAGAGAAAAAGAGAAGGGAGAGAGGGAGAGAAAAAGAGGAGGGAGAGAGGGAGAGAAAAAGAGGAGGGAGAGAAAAAGAGGAGGGAGAGAGGGAGAGAAAAAGAGGAGGGAGAGAAAAAGAGGAGGGAGAGAGGGAGAGAAAAAGAGAAGGGAGAGAGGGAGAGAAAAAGGGATAGAGGGAGAGAAAAAGAGAAGGGAGAGAGGGAGAGAAAAAGAGGAGGGAGAGAGGGAGAGAAAAAGAGGAGGGAGAGAAAAAGAGGAGGGAGAGAGGGAGAGAAAAAGAGGA